>NW_024412417.1:33196508-33276983 GCF_014898765.1 Herpailurus yagouaroundi | reverse complement strand
TGTGCTATCCCTCCCATACCCCCCACCAAACCCACACCCCACCCCACCCCCCCCGCCCCATCACCGAATCTGGGATACTGTTGAAGAGTGTCAGGATATGTTAAATTGACCTTGCAGGTCTGTTTGCCATCCTGAAAAAAAATGGCTGATGTGAAGTTTTTAGCTGTCCGTGGCCACGTGGAGTGAGGAATCCATTTGCAGACCCACAAGGGAAGGAAAGCAAAGGTGGGGGGTGTTGAGAACGGGGAAGAAGTGGGATGAATCTCTGCTGTAGCTGTGGACTGAGGGGTGGCAATTCAGCTTCGTGTCTTTTAAAGATCGAGCAGATCTGCTGACACCTCCTATCTACAGCACCATCCTCCACCAAGACATGTAGCCAGAATAAAACCTGCTGGAAAAGATGTGGCAGGTGGCACTGGTTGTGCCTGTAAGAAAACCAAACGGGGAGAGTAGAGGCACCACCCTCCTTCAGCCCACTCAGTGGCTTCGCAGGAACATACGTGGCTGCTTGCCCTGCGCCATCTTGGATCAAGAGTCAGCCAGTGGAGCTCAAAGCCCTGGAGCTTTTGCATCTTAGTTCTGCAGCTTGGCAGCTGTGCGACCTTGTGCTAATTACAGAACCTTTTCAAGACTCTGTTTCCTCACTTGTCTGAAATGGTAATAACACCTACCTTGCCAGGGTTATTATTTGTTTATTGTGGCAGGCTATACATAACGCTTACGTTTTAACCATTTTTAAGTATACGTTCCAGTGACATTCAGTAGATTCACATTGTTGTTTGACCATCACCACCATCCATCTCTACAACTTTTAGCCATCCCAGACTGAAACTCTGTGCCCATTATGTAATAACTCCCCATTCTCCCCTAAAAGAACTGGGATTTGAACCCAGGATTTTAGGCTCCGTGTGTCTAGTGTTCTTCCTACCATAGCACAACTCAAGAGGGTTTGCTGTCTTAAATGTTTGACATCTCTTAAGAATCTGTTGTGTTAATTGGTACTATCTACAAAAATGCGTTTTCTGAATAACCTCAGACCCTATCCCTGATATGTCCTTGTGGGTGAATTAAGAGTCTGAACCAGTGAGGCTGAAGTTCTTGCCTGTGACAGCTAAGCTCCAGATCACCCAGGGACAGCTTCCCATGGGGGTCCTGCCTACACCCCAAGCTCAATATGGAAACTCAGATTCTAAGAGAGGAGGAAGTGAAGGCATTGGTCTCCCCTCCACCTGAATCCCAGCCTGCTCCCCAATTCGTTCTTTTTTTCCTTTTTATAGAACTGGCAGGGCTAGACTTCAGTCTGGGGTTCATTTGAACTGTTCCTTCCTAAATGGGGATCTTGATTCTGTTCTTACTCCCACTGCCTCTAGCATCTCTCCCTTTTGTACTCCACCAGCAGCCTCTCTGCTGGTCTCCCCTGCCTCCTCTGCCCCTCAGCCTTGTCCTGCAGATGGCTGTTCTGGGAGTTCAGACCTGATCACCCCACTTTGCTATCTGAAAACCCTCTGTGACTCCCCATCGCGATGAAATAAAGCTCAAACTCTGCTGAGTGGCGTTCTAACCCCTCTGCCACATGGCTCATCCTGAAATGAGTAACCCCCCCCTTTGTTGTCCCTGTCTCTCAACTGGACATACTGTCCCAGGGGCCCTTCATCTTCCCTTTGAGGTGGTAACGAAAGCTGTGACCTTCTACCTGGAAAGATATGTATTCACCCAGCTAACTGTCCATTCAATATCAAAGGGTCTCTGGATCCCAGCTGCGACCTCTGCCTGATGCTGCATTGCACCATTCCTGGGAAGACTGTGCATATGAAGCCTTTTGCCTTTTCCCGTGCTCTTTCCTTCTAGCCAGCCACCTGTCTCTGTTCCTTCCCCTTCCACTAGTATTTTTCTTCAGTGCACCTTCTAGCCAGAAATAAGTTTTTGTTCTGTTGTTCTCGCACAGCACGTTACTGGAACACCTATTTTTTTTTTTAAGTTTATTTATTTATTCTGAGAGAGAGAGAGAGGACAAAAGGGGGAGGTGCAAAGACAGAGGGGGGGAGAGAGCATCCCGAGCAGGCTCCGCACTGTCAACACTGAGCCAGACACGGGGCTTGAACTCACGAACCGTGAGATCATGACCTGAGCCAACACCTAGAAGTCGGACATTTAACTGACTGAGATACCCAGGTGCCCCTGGAACACCTGGTTAACATTTGTGTGAAAGTTGATGGTTCGCATGACTGCCTTTCCCATGTGTTCCAGAGCAAAGTGCTTTATTCGTGCTGTGCACACAGGCATGCGTTCGTGTGCACATTCATCCAGCACATGTTTTTTGAGCCCTTATGGGCTAGCTACAGTGCTGGGCCCTGGAGATGTGCTCAGGGATATGATCCACTGGCCACCCCAGGGTGCTCAGTTTAATGTAGAATGTGTGCTGATAAACAGGCCATCTGAATACTGTGGAATTACAATAGCTAATGCTAATTGAGCATTTGCTATGTGCTGGGTGCTAATGAGCACATTTTATGTGCCACCTCTGAATTCTCACAACAGCTCTGTAAGGTAGGTACTAATATTTTACAGATGAAATTAACTGAGGCACAGATACATTCCTAATTTGCCCTGAATCATGAGGCTTCTTAGTGGGAACAGTGGGACTTCAACTCTGCGGTCTGTCTCCAGGGGCCAGGTGTTTTATTGCTAGGCTTTCTAAGACCAGCCTGGCCAAGCCAGGACCCTACAGGAGGCTTAGAGGAGCGGAGAGGAGAGAGAGAAGCCAGGACGAAATCACTGGAGGCTTCCTGGATGAGGGTGCAGAATGGGGATGGAGACCAAGCAAGCAAAGGCCAAAAGGTGGGACTGAGTGAATGAGTGAACTTTGGATGAAGTTTTGTGACCTGAGGTCTAGAGAGAGAGGAAAAAGGAATGCAGTGTTCATTGAATAGATTCAGGAAGAAAAATAGAATTTGACACTGAACAGATTGTTGAATTGAGCTAAGGAATCTTGAAGAATCCTCGAGAGAGACCCTGCAGGACTGATTTTTGTCTTTAGGTTTGGAAGGCGGCACTGCTGCTTGGATATACACGCATTCAAATAACTGAAGTGCTGAAAGGCCCCCTGCAGGTTACCTGGTACAAACATTTGCCTGAGGGTGAGTTATTTACCCTCTCTGTGCTCAGCATCCATATCAATAAGGGGGGGGAGGGTGGTAGAGAGAGATACTTCCTCAAACCCAAGATACTGTCAGTTAAGCTGCACCTGTATTTTTTGGACCCCTAAAAAAAAGTCCTGCTAATTAAAGTATGACGTGCTTTTTTCGAGATCCTAAAATGTGGGGAGAAAAAGGATTGACCATAAAATGAGCCCAGGCATGGGCTTAGCATCCATGAACTGTGGTCGTCTGCTTCACAGGGTTCGGGTGGACAGTGCCAGACGCACAGTCATTACTCAGTCCGTGTTGATGGTGGTGGTGGTGTTTATAGAGGGGGGAAGGGGCCTGGAGGCTGCAGTGACTAATGGCCTGGTGTAGGCTGAAGCTGTCTGGAAAGTGCACTCACTGCAGATTTTGCAGATTTCAGACTAGCTGGGTCTGCTGATGAGCAAGAGCCCTTGCGGCCTGTAATTCCACATGACCCGGGGCTGGGAGTGTGTGTGCTTTGAGGTCTTGATACAGCCCCGTGGTCCTCTGCCTTTTCCAAACCCGAGGGAAAATGAAGGGCTCAGTTTTAGAGTATGGCCTTTAATCTTGCACACCCTCCGCTCTGATGTACACACTCCCAGCCATTAGAGAGACGTTTTGTAACCTTAAATGGTCGGGTTCAGACTGGACTGCCTGGGTGCTACCAAATTAAAGGCCAGCAGGAAGTCGCTCGGAGAACTGGGCCTCTGGGCCTTGTGGTGGAGGAGCCTTTATCTAGAGACGGGCCTTGCCGGAAGGGGGTGGCCACGCCTGTCTCCCAGGGGACTTTAATTAGGGCCATTGACTTGGTTGCCTTGTGATGACAGGTTGAACGAAGGTCTGTGGTTCTAAATCATGAAACGACTCCTGGGAAGAGCCTAGCAGAGCTGTGGGTGGCACCCAAGGACTTGAGGGGGTGCCCTGCAGGCACTGGCCCCTGCCTGTCAGTCCAGCGTGCTCCCCTGCCCTACCTCACTTGGACTTCACCTATGGTCACACTCCAGGGCCTATAGTCCCTTCCCACCGCCCGGGCATGGGGTTGCTTCCGTGCTTTGCTCCCAGTGTGTCCTTTGCCTGCCAATACCACTTGGCCATCACCGGCTTATCCTTGGTGTTTAGACTCCAGCTGGGCCTCACCTCCTGAGAAGGTTTTCTGTGAGCTGTACTCACCCCTGTGCTCCCCTGATGCCCTGGCTTATCTCTTTCATTGCATTTTCTTTTATTTAAAAAAAAAATGTTTTAATGTTACTTATTTTTGAGATAGAGAGAGAGAGAGAGAGGGAGAGGGAGGGAGGGAAGGAGAGGTGGGGAAGGGGCAGAGAGAGGGAGACACAGAATCTGAGCTGTCAGCACAGAGCCCGACGCAGGGCTCAGACTCACAAGCTGTGAGATCATGACCTGAGCCAAAGTTGGATGCTTAACCAACTGAGCCACCCAGGTGCCCCATTGCATTTTCTATCACAATTTTCCATTCTGTGTGTCTCGGCCCATCTTCAGGAATGGGACTGCCTCCTATTTTTCTTTGTATCTACTGTGTTCTGTGCGTGGTAGGCCATTTACAGAAGGACACTGGAATGGACAAAGACAAAATAGCAAAAGGTGATACTCTGAAGGTTGGTTCAAGGAGGAAGGAGAGGAAAGCAGCCTTTACATGTGGGTGAATAATGGGTCACGTGACAGAGGAGCCAAGAAGGGGAAAAGAATTGACAAAATCTATTGCATTAAGGAGTATGGGATAAAGCAGAAGGGGGAGCAGCCCTACACTTGACCTTGGCAGGGGCATGGATGGGGCAGGTGGGTCATTTGGGGCGGATCATGCACATGCAAGCCTAGGTTTCCTACCAGCCTCCTGAGTCCATGTTCCTGGAGGCTTCGGGGAGGAGAGGACTGTGGCTGGGCCAACGGATGGAGGACACTGGGGATTTTCCTCCCCTCCAGGGGACGAGTGTCCTCAGTTTCACGTATCGCTCTTTGCCAGGGCCTTTGTGGGAAGCCTCCTTGAGTAGAGGGCACCTGAGGCTATGACTTTCTCAACAAAATGTGTGTTGTTCACTTAGCATGAGGTTGTAGCAAGTGGCCCAAGGAAAAACTTCCCGAGCAATGTGCTGGTTCCCACAAGGGAGTTTATGGCCAGGCTGCAGGTGTTCCTTCTTTTCCGAAGACACATGCTTGTAGGGCCTCTGGTGTAGGTCCCTGCAGGTCACCTGTTTCTGGGCTGGAGGCCATCCAGAAGGCACCTGACACAGTGCCTCTGAGTGGGGCTGTCAGGGTGGGGATGGGGCCCTGACAACCAGTGTCCTCATCTGGCTAAAGGTGAGCAGCTGCCCCCTGAATCAGAAATGGCTCAGGGCCACATCTCTCAGTCACTTAGACCCTTAGGAAGTTGCCCTTGATCTCTGCCTGCTTTGTCTGACTGCAGAGTGCTGTCAGCTATGGGAAGGCTGAGGGCCAGGAGGGAAGCATTGACGCTTACAAGTAGAAAACTGTTACCTGCCTCACTCCTCTCTGTGTGCCTATGTCCCAATATTTATAAATGTAACAATAACTTTATTTTATTCTCTGGAGCAGAAGTGCTCAACTGTGTATCAGAATCACAGTTGAAAAGTAGGTGTGCCAGGCCCCGTCTTCAGAGGTGATTCAGGAGGTCTGGGCAGAGTTTGGCTCCTGAATATTTTGGAAAAGCTCTCCATCCCCAGGTAATTGTCATGGGTGCCCTAGACCAAGAACCACTGCATTAGATGGAAATGCTTCTTGGTGGCAGAGCCTGAGCCGTCTATATCTTGGTGTCCCCTGCTGTACCCGACCTTTAGTGCCATTCAGAGGTATTTATTGAACACCTGCTATGGGCCAGGCCCTGGAATACAATGGGGAGCATCACTGTTGGTACCTCTGGAGCCCCCAAAGGGGCTGAGGGTGCCTGTTTGTATTAGATGCTAAGGAAATGTGGAGACTGGCCTCTCTTCATCCTCAGGCATCACTGAATTGTGGTCTTCCCATGTACCATTGGGGAGTTACTCTGGAGTATTGTCAGTGTTAGTAGAAAATGGGATACATAGATCTAAAACGCCACCCTTGGTTTACCCATTGACTTTGAGACTAAAGAGCAGAGCCTGAAGACAAGACGGGTGGATCCTTTTCCTTTCTCTTTAATATAAAAAGAAGCTGAGGTTGGCTTTCTCTTCCATTTTAAATGCCTCTTACATTCACTCGACAAACGTTTCTTGAGCACTTACCATGTGCCAGGCAACATGGACACGAAGGTAAATCACAGCCCCCAAGCTTATGGGTTGCTTAGTCAAGTGGGGGAGACAGATGTGGGAACAGATGAATGCAAAGAAGTGTAATTGGTTCTAAATGTGTGATGAGCAAACTGTGAACAGGCTCTTCGCTAAAGCGACTTTGGGGGCGCCTGGGTGGCGCAGTCGGTTAAGCGTCCGACTTCAGCCAGGTCACGATCTCGCGGTCCGGGAGTTCGAGCCCCGAGTCGGGCTCTGGGCTGATGGCTCGGAGCCTGGAGCCTGTTTCCGATTCTGTGTCTCCCTCTCTCTCTGCCCCTCCCCCGTTCATGCTCTGTCTCTCTCTGTTCCAAAAATAAATAAACGTTGAAAAAAAAAATAAAAAAAAACAAATAAATAAAGCGACTTTAAAAAAAAACAAATAAATAAAGCAACTTTGGTAGATTTAATGACTAGGAAAATCTCCGCGTGTGAGGCCCCGCTATGCTGTGTGGATTTCCCAGGTTCCTTCCCAGCCCCATCCTAGAAGGGGGGCATTTGTAGGGAGGGGCTGGTCCAGGAAGGAAGGCTTGCTGCCCTGGGCTGGGAAGGCTCTTGGTTTGTGTTTTCTCCCAGCAGTATCTGTACCTGTGGCTTTGCTAGGATCCGACTGCCTAATCATTTAGCCTGTCCGGTCTTCATGCGTGGTGGTCGTATGTATATTCCCAACTCCAATTCTATTTGAATTAGCCTGAAAAACGAATGCTTTGGTGGGCACGGGGGCACTGGGTCATGAAGTGTGCTCTTTGTCTCGATACTGTAACTATCAGCCTGTGCAGACCTGGACTGTTCACAAATAGCCATCTGTTTGCAGGACAAAAAAAAACAAAAACAAAAACAAAAACACAAAACAAAACAAAAACACAAGGAAATAAACCTATATAATTCTGGGGTTGTTTCTGGGCTGTGGGTTTTATGGGTGGCGTTTTCATGGGCTTTTTACTTTATAGTATTACCTTTTCATTTTAGGAAAAGCAGATTGACTTTATTTTTTAAAACATAGATGTGTTAGTCAGTTTTTCTTACTGAGAACTCTACTCAAAGGATGAAGGTTCTGAGAGATAAACTTTCTAATGGCCAAGCTCTTTCTCCCCCTCGGACATGTTGCTGCAGGGCTGGGTCTGGTTTTTCCTGTTCTTTGATTGTTGCCTCCCTGTCTGTGTCTCTGTTGGTTGAAACAGCACCGGGGCATCAGTTCCTCACCCTTTTGCTGAGGTTGAGGGGGGGGGGGGGCAGGTACGGGAAAAGAGCCTTCACAGTGGGGAGAAGCAGAATATCCTAGGGGAGAATATCCTATCAGAGGGAAGGGTCCTGGGCTTCTGGTACTCGACCCATCACAACCACACGTGGTATATACCACATTGAGAATTTCAGAGCCGTTCACATTACATGCACTTAGAATATCCGTCATGGAAATAGTGGGGCTACTTGAATTCCCTCACTAAGCCACAGCCTCAGTTTTGTACACTGGGAGGCATCTCGGCCCAAGGTAGTGGGAGTGGGGTTAAGCTATAACCCAGGAAGTTCCTTTTTTGTGGGAGGAGGAGGGTAGTGATGTGTGCTGTTGTGGGGGAGGCCTTGCTGATTTATTGCCTTGATTTTGCCTTGCCCCTGCTTGAGGGTATGTGTGTGCATGTGTGCTTCTTTCTAAATACCAAAACATACCTTCTAATTACAACGTGTGTCATTGGTTTCTTGCCCCTCCTTCCCCTGTTGACTTTCTTCTGGCAAAATGTCTCCCCGTTGTAGGGGTTGTTTCTCTGTTGCACAACTTATTCCAAATTGCTCAGATGATTGTACTGTCTTGTTTTGTTTCTTTAAAGTGTATTTATTTTTGAGAGCCAGTGGGGGAGGGGCAGAGAGAGAGAGGGGGACAGAGGATTGGAAGCAAGCTCTGCGCCGACAGCAGAAAGGGTGATGCGGGGCTCAAACTCATGAACCGTGAGATCGTGACCTGAGCCAAACTCGGACGTTCAACAGACTGAGACACCCAGGTGCCCCTCACTGTACCTTTTTGAAACCTGACTCTAGGCTGCCCAGCTCCTTGTCATCTTGCACAGTTGAGCCCAAAGCCAGAACGGGGCTTTTTCAAAGTTCTTTTCTGAAATGTACATGTGTAGATGGTTTTGAAGTCCAAGGATGTCACTGGGACAGTTGCATGGTTTTGAGAGCTAACTGGTTAGAATGGCCATCCCACCTGCCGTATTTTTTTGGGGGGGGGAGGGTGGTACCTTTGAGCAGGTGAAGACACAGAGTGTTTCTAATACTCTGTTGTTACTCAACTTCCACGGGAGATGGATCACAAGGTCTGATTTTAACAGTAAGAGAGTCAGGGAGAGGGTTACTCCTTACAACGGTGTGTCCCTGATGGATGTTCCTGTAGCATAGTGGTTAGCACATTTGCCTGACAATGGTGTGTCCTTGTATTTATTTCTGTTTAGTCATTTTATTTGGACTCTCATTTAATTCTGTGTTAGGACAACTCTCACTGTCTGAAGTTGATTTAATATCCATTCCTTTCTTTCATGTCTTCATAGTACTTGAGTACATTCTGTCTTTTCTGTATGTTTTATTAATTCCTCGGGATTATGGGTTCTCCACTCATCCATCCATCCACCTTCTGTTCACTCAGTAGGCATTTGAGTGCCAGCCACGAGCCAGGGACTATGGTAGATGCTGCTGATTTGAAGATGCGTGAATTACAATCCTTTCCTTCAGGGCCTTGGTCAAGATGGAAATATCCCTGGAAAACCAGTTCCAGGGAGAACGTGATCCAGGGGGTGGGAGAGGCTTCTGTAAGAGGGCAGGGAGGGCACCTAGGTGGGAGTGGAGTGGCCCAGATGTTATTTCATCACTCTGCTTAGGGAGAGGATCCAGAAGATGACCAGGTTAATTTTACACAGTCCCCTTTGATGCTATGATGCTTGTACCTTGTCTGTTCCCTCCCAAGAATTTCTGCAGAGTTCATAATTTAAGCAGTGGAAACAGTGTGGTTTCAGTGTTTGGCTCTTTTGCTTTTGGAGTGAAATCATAATTCTTAGCCTTTAATCTCCTGAGAAATGAGCTGAGCAGCTCCATGTGATTTTTATGTAGCTTTTCTGGAATAAGCCTAGAGTGGTGATCCATGTGTTGGGAACCAAGTGTTTTAATTTACTTAAAGAGAAACTTTCTGATGTTATCCGGTAAAAGCATGAATGTATATGATCATTGCTGAGATGTGAATCACTAAAATAGATCAACAGTCATGGGGGAAACAGAATAAACCAAAGCTCACAGATACGTAAAATCTGAGCTCTTAAGCCAGTGTGGTGTCAGTTACCACGCGATACCATTTGGCTGTTATTTATTTAAAGTTCCCTGTGAGAACTTTAAGAGAATTTAGAGTTCCTACTGTGAGAAAGAACTGTTCTGAGCAGGACAGAAAGGTAATTTTCATAGCAAATTGTTGATTTCATCTCGGATCATCCACAATTCTAGTTGTATCAAGGTTCTTAACTAGCACTGAGTTCTTATAAAGGAATTATGTATTCGAGTTAAATGGTAAATTATTAACATCACGTATAACACAGTTCAGACTTTCTGGGGTTTGTTCACATTCATTTGAAATAATGCAAAAATGATCTGTAAGTCAGTTCGAGCTGCTGTGACAAAAATACCACAGGCTGGGAGGTTTAAACAACAAACTTACTTGTCACAGTTCTGGAGGCTGGGATATCCAAGGTCAAGGTGCTGGCTGATTCGGTTCCTTGTGAGGCTTTTCCTGATTTGTAGCTGGATGCCTCCTTCTATGTCTTCACATGGCAGAAATCTTACCTCTTGTGTCCCTTTTTGTAAGGGCACTAATCCCATCCATGAGGATCCACCCTCATGACCTATTTACCTCCCAAGGGTCCTACCTCCAGATACCATCACCTCGGGGATTAGGGCTTCAATATATGAATTTGAGGGGGGACAAAACATTCAGTCCATAGCAGATGGAGAGGGACTTCCATTTCATAATGCTTATAATTTGACAACTTGAAATGGGTTAATAATGAGGTTACGGCCGGGTTCCATCCAGGATGGATGTGTGAGCTAAGGGTCCCATGCTTCTTGTAAGGAGGCTGGTACCTGGGGGTCCTGTGTGTCATTAGAGGGCCCTTGTCTTCTGGTTAAATTCGGACTGGGGAAAGGGCTGTGTGTACCAGCATTGTGCACCATGCATGTGCAGTGGGCTTGGGCAGCGGGGGCGGGGGGAGGTGACCCTGGAACTCTCTTTGGCACAGAGCTGCTGCTGAGCCTTTGTGTCTTTGTGCTTTCTTTTGGCTCAGTGCAGAGGGAACTAGCCTCTGTTCACACACAGTCCATCTGTGACTAAATTTCCTTTTCTTTTTTCTTTTTCTTTTTCTTTTTTTTTTTTTTTTAGCTGACTCTGCCTTTAAAGTGATCTATGTGTCAAGAGGAAGGAAAAACATTTTTCTATTCCAATTTTTGTGGCTTCATTTAAAAAGCTTTTTAGTATGGACATTTTTAAGCACATACACAAAATACTCTGATGGACCCCGTGTAGCCATTGCTCCGGTCAACAACTGTCGACTTGCTGCTATATGCTTACTTTCCGACACGCGTGGCCCTCCCTCCTGTTTTGTGTGCTGCAGTATCTGCAAGCAAAATGCACACTTTATTTTACCCATCTATGCTTAAGCAGGAACCACTAACAGATTAGACTTAAAGAAAAAACAAAAAACAAAGCAACAGCCCATAACCACAACGCTGTTATCACTTTGAACAAAATTAACAGTCGTTTCTTCACATCATTAGTCCGTGCTCAGTTTTCCCCAGTTGACTCAAATGTCTTTCACGTTGGTTTGTTCCCATGAGAATACCAAGTCCCATCATCGTACTTGTTGATATATGCTCAAATCTCTCTTCATCTAGTCTGCAACAGCCCCTTCTTCTTTATTTAAATTGTATGTCACTCTCCAGGTTGCCCCATGGGTGGTTGTAGGAATCTCTCTTGCAGTTCATCGGTCAGTTCTTTGAAGGCAGAAAGCTTTAGCCCATGTTCTGCCACCTGATGTGAGGTGGGTGTTGGCGAGCTTCTAGGACTCTAAGTGCTCTCACCTTCCTGAGGCCACTCTGGAGACTCCTCTGCGCTCTGCTGAGGTGAGGGAGGGCTGTCTATTCTTGGGAATCCCGTAGACCTCCGTATCCAGTGAGAGGATGTCAAAAGCCCCAGATACTCAGGAGTGCCATTCTCTGTCCAGCTGACTATTCCAACAGAGTTGGCATCTGACATCCTGCCTTTTAGAACCATTTGCAGTGATTTGGGGAACAAATGCTTCCCCAGAAGGTGTCAGTGGACGTGGTTTGTACACAGGCAGGGCTCCGCCGGTCCCCTCCACAGGCAGGCAAGTACCTGTGCCTGGGCTGAGCCACAGAGCGGCTGCAGTTACCACTCCTGGCTCGTAAGCACATCATTTTCTGGTCCACATGTTGCTGTGCCCTTTATGGACCGCAGAGCAGAAAAGGGAGAATGGGGTAGTGCTTCACTTGGGAAGTGGTTTTTGATTAAGAATAGAGTGCCTGACTGACCTTAAGCATTCTTATCAGACTATTGGAGGTTTCAGTATTAGAAAACAGCACCCTGTTCTGTTACTTTCTAACTGTGGCCTTGGGCAAGTTATTTGAGCCTCAGGGTGTTCTTGTCTAAGACAGAAGCGGGGCACCTGGGTGGTTCAGTCAGTTGAGCATCCGACTTTGGCTTAGGTTATAAACTTGTAGTTTGTGAGTCTGAGCCCTGCATTAGGCTCTCTGTTGTTGGCACAGAGCCTGCTTTGGATCCTCTGTCCCCCTCTGTCTCTGCCTGTCTCTCTCTCTCTCTCAAAAATAAAATAAACATTTAAAAATAAATAAAGAAATGGGCAGAAGATACTTCACAGAGTTGATGGGAAGTATGAGTAAGCTATAAAGGGCTGCTCACATTGGTTATCAGGTTTGCTAATGTTGATCTTCCTTGACTTACAGTGGGGTTACATCCTGATAAACCCATCGTGAGTTGAAAACACCATGATTTGTAAACGCATGTAATACACCTAACCTACAGAACGTCATAGCTTAGTGGAGCCAACCTTACATGTGCTCAGAATACTTACATTAGCCTGTAATTGGGCAAACTCATCTAACACAAAGCCTATTTTATAATGTGTTGAATATCTCATGTAATTCTTGGATACTGTACTAAAAGTGACAAACAGAACGGCTGAATGGGTGCAGAGCAGTGGTCAGTGTATCGGTCGTTGACCTTCGTGATTGCAGGGCTGAGTGGGAGCCGCGGCCACTGCCACCGCCCAGCATTGCGAGATGATTGTCCCCCATATTGCTAGCTGGGGAAAAGATCCAAATTCAAAATTCGAAGTATGTTTTCTAATGTCTATATTTCACTTTTGCACTATTGTAAAGTCAAAAAATCCTAAGTTGAGCCATTGTAAGTTGGGAACCATCTCTAGATAATGTCATGTTACGCTTATCACAGAATAGTCCTACGAATTATGTCCTTCCTTTTTTAGTAAGGCACCTGGGGCCTAGAAGGGCTCCCAGCTGACAAAGGTCATTTTGCTAGTAGTGATTGAGCCAGGTTAGGACAAAATTTCTCAACTCCTGGAGTTCTTGACGTAAGAATATACTTCATGGGGTTTAGTATGAAACCTTCGAATATTTACATTTTATGAAACTCTTGGTTTTCTCCAAGTTCTTCAGAATTTTGATTTGTCATTTCTCTGATCTATGGGGAGGGGAGACCTTTTCTGCTATGTAATTTATTAATGTGCCCTACATTTTAGACACTATTATTCTCACCATTAAATGTGACAGGGACTGTGAGAGAGTAGATGGGAACATTTGCTTCTGTAATGCTTCTTGAAACAGTGAGTTTTCTTTCCTAAGAACACATTCCTTTAAAATGAAAATTGGGTGGCTCCATTGGTTAAGCGTCCAACTTTGGCTCAGGTCATGATCTCAGGGTTCGTGAGTTCAAGCCCGGCATGGGGCTCTCTCTTGTCAGGGCAGAGCCCACTTTAGACCTATCTGCACCGCCGCCCTCAAAAATAACGCTAAAAAAAATAAAATAAAATGAAAACTGGATGGGAAAAAGAGGGTCAAACATTTAAAAACAGGTTAATAGTTCATTTAGCAAAGAGTCTCATCCTTGGGCTATTATTGGCAGCTGTCCGCAGGAATGCTTCAGGCCTGTCTGTCCTTTCTTTGGAGTTGAGACTCCTCTCTTAGCTGGCGGGTTAATGTCGATGATACACCTCGTTACCCTCACGTGGGGTAGCAGTAAGATATTTCCGGGAGCATCCACCCAGCGGTAGAAGCTCTGGAATGTAAATAACCTGAGATGTTGCCAGTCTGCCTGAGAATCTGTGACAGGAAAGAGGCCTTTTCCTGCAGCCAAGGCTACAGCTGCCTCGTGGTGGGCACTGAGGCGATCAGGGAGTTAAGATTTTCTAAGTTTTTAGCATTCTTTGAGTGCGAGTTACTTCTAGTGGTTCTGTTGACTGTGGACCTACCCCAACATCCTCATGGAAAGTTATCCTTGTAGTATCTCCTAAGCAGAAAAGGGGTATTTTTATGCAAAGTACGTATTATGAAGGCCTTTTTGTATTTTTTTTTAAAGCCAGCGTCTATATCCTTTTCCTGGATATTCTATCTACGTAGTTGTAATGAATAAAAACTTACAAAAGACGTAGTATATGAGAAGTTGTTGGCCAAGGAGTTTGTTTCAAAATGGTGGAGTAAGCCACACATTTCACTGACACATAAGTTTGAGCTGATACCTTTCCCTCCTGGCCCTAGCCAGCTGTCATCCCTCAGAGGGTTCCTGGGTTCCCTCTTGTGGACACAGGAATTGATCCGGGCTTTCCCATCCAGGCCTTCCAGATCTAGGCCAGCCTCATGTGTCTGGGCACAGAACCGAGTACGTTTGGGGTTTTGTTCTGTGGGTTCCTTTTGACACTTGTCTCCAGAGGAATGGATAACTTGGATAGGTGGTCAAGGTAAAGCAGAGAATTTGCTGCAGTCAAGTCACAGTGTGAATGAGATTGCAGAGGCGATAGGTAACCTACCACAGGTATTGGGGGTGCACAGCCTTCAGGGTGTTCAGGTAGAGATTCATTAAAACAGATTCAGTGGGATTACTCTTGAGAAGTAGTTTTGATGGCAATCATTACAGGTTACTACCCATTTTTGTAAGATTCCCAAAGTTCGCTCTCTTAAAGTGTGTCCATTGATGGTGGAAGGAGGGGTGGATACATCTTAAGAGCCTCTAAGATAGAGACATTCTGCACATTTTGTGCTTTACCCCTAATTAAGAGGCATGCTTTGGTGTGTCTGTGATTATCTTCCTTATTTTTGTTTTCTTAGGCTATTCCTAAGTCTAGATCAGGGTAGGGAAGTGGAACGTTGGAGTGAATTGGTGAGATTCTGTCGTATTTCCTAGATCTCAGAAATTTGGAGCTTATTGGGAGGAAGCTGCCTTCTACAACAGCTTTAATCTTAAATTATGCATCTATTGCAGACAGTGGTAACCCAATATATTGATACATGACTCTGGTGTGTGTGTGTGTGTGTGTGTGTGTGTGTGTGTGTGTGTGTGTGTGTGAGAGAGAGAGAGAGAGAGAGAGAGAGAGAGATATTTAATATTTGAAGAATGCTTGACTAGACGTGTAGATTTCAGGCCTCCCACTTCTATTGCTCATCTGTGTGACTTCAGGTTATTCCCAGTCATTTTCTGGATCTCACTCTCCTACCTGTTAAGTCAGACCACGAGATCTCTAAAGTTGCTGTTGTAGTGAACTACCCAGGAAATGCTGGGTCTGCGAGTATGCCCTGTGTTTCTCACTCGTAGTAGCCTTTGCTAACTGACATAACCAATGTGTTGTCTTTGTAGGAAGGAACTGTGTTTTTCCTGTATATTGTTTAAAGGAACACACTCCCCTGCACTGTAGGAATGCCCACAGACAATGGGGTAACCGCCCTGTCCCATACTGTAGCTACTGGCCACTTATGGCTGTCGAGCACTTGAAATGTGACTGGTCTGCATGGAGATAGATTTGTAAGTGGAAAATACACACTGGATTCTAAAGACTTGGTATAAAAAATAGAATTAAAGCATCTCGTCAGTAATTTGTAGATTGCCTTTCGTATTGAGATGACCATATTGTAGCTGTATTGGGTTAAATAAAATATATTATGAAAATTAATTCCTCCTCGTTCTTTTAAATGGTAACGTTGTCCCTAGAAATTTAAAAATTGCTCCTGTGGCTTACATTGTGTACTGCATTATATTTCTCTTGGACAATGCCAGTGTACAGAAAAAATTCCTCTACTGGGTTGGAAGTTGGAATAGATGTGTCCTGGGTCCCATCCATTTATTACACAGTGTGTGATTCCTAGTGGACAAGGTGGATGTAACAGTGGTTAAAACCTGTGGAAGCAGCCGGGAAAGGGCGCTGGAGGGAGGTAGACTTAGAACTGAATTTTGAAGTTGGGGAGTGAAAAATCCTTTAAGGAAAATGAAATGGACAGAATCAGGTCTCTCCTGCTCCCCAGGAGGAGTGGGAGTCTGGGAGGAACCATAGAAGAAGTTCTCCCTCTGGGAGGGAGTGTGCAGTGGCTCTGAGATAAGGAAGGGACGAAGCCCCAGCAAACAGGAAGTCACTGGGTCCCCTGATCCAGGGATCAGGGTGACCCAGACTCAGTGCATTTTCCTGTCACTGAGCCCCTTGGATGATTTAGCAAGTTCTTCCTGAGCGAGGTTTTTGGGTTTTTTTTTTTTTTTTTTTGCTGGGTGTTGGGTGGAACTCTGTGACCTAGTGGAGATTCATGTCCCAGAGCAGCCGAAATGACTTCTTTTCTTGTGAACCCTTTCGCATTGTTCTTTATCTGGTCTGTGGTTTCAGGGAAGGGCCCTTCTGCAGCTGGAGAATCAGCAGCAGCCTTTATTTAGAGGGCAGAAGCCTTAAGAAATGTTTCCGATGTAACATGTTCACAACTGTAGTCATCGTTGGCAAAAAATGGCCACAGAACTGGTGTTTGGTGACTAGGGACAGGTACAGCGGTTCAGTGTCATTTTTGTGCATGTGCAAACTGTATTAAAGCAATGCTCTTTGAGTGGGCACATCCTGCTCAGGTTTTCATTTGAGACTTCCACACGTGACCGACTGCTGCTATCAGCTTACTCTGTGGCATGTTATCAGCGTAAGCCAGATGTCCTTCTGAAAAAGGCTCTTGTTGCCTTGTGCTTTAATACTGACATCCTAGGAGTTGGCTTTTCTCAGGTCATAGTTTAAAAAATTGCTGTCTGTGTGTTTAGGGAAGGACTATGTGAATGAGAAGGCAAAAGGTGGTCCACAGATTTGGGATGAAGTCAGGTGGATTCAGTTCAGCAAATAACAGTAGCCAACATTTAACGGACACTTGCTTTGCACCAGGCATTGTCCTAAGCTCTCCACATGTATTAACTCATTTAGGTCTCACAGCAACTCTGTGTGGTAGGTTAACTGTTATCTCCATTTCACAGATGGATGAACTTGGGTAGAGAGAGGTAAATTGACATTCTCAAGGTCAACGGCTAGTCGATGGAATAGCTGGAATTTGATTCTAGGCCCTAAACAATTGTTGACTAAGTACCTGTATTTAAACTGCCAAGGACTTGCGAGGCCCTGGGGTTGGGTATGGAGTGGTGGGTAAGTCAGATAGCTGTGACCTTGCTGCCAGGCCACACTGTTTTTCTGAGCCTTAGTTTCCCCAGCTGTAAAGCTGACACCCAAACCCTGCCTTACCTACTTCATGGGATTTGTTTTTTGGATCAGTTGCCCTGAAGCAGGGAAATGTGATTGGGGTGGTTGAAAGCTGCATGGTTTTGGTTTGCAAATGTCAGAGGGGACGGGGTGCAAAAGGGAGCACAGGAGAGAGGGCTGAGGAGACGTGGCTGCCCCTGACCTAGGGCATTCTCATGACTTGGTCCCATTGGGCACCTGCCCCACACCATGTCCTGATGATCTCGTTCCTTGTCATTGCTGTGTACTCTGGCTGGAGTCATACCTCCTACCAGCATGAAGCAACAGGAGTGGGATTTCACAGCCCTTTAAAACATCCTCTCTTCACAGTTCCGGCTAGTCCAGGGTGTGGTTTTATCACTGTCTGGGGATACCCTGTTCTACTTGCTTCCTATTAATGAGGTTAAACACACAGCCTTCAAAGACTGACTGTAGGTGGCTAAGCTCTGGGTCTTTCCGTATCCTAGAGGCCGCCTGAAGTTTGGCATTGAAAGATTCCATCTGGAAACAGTCCACAGTATTTTTCCCCAAACACCAGAATATAAAATCCTGAGCCTTTAACTTTCTGTGGCTCAACAAAGAAGAGAGCATTGCATCTTTTCTTTGGATTACACGGAGTCTGTGATCTTTTTTGAGATCATGGCAATAGGGGCCTCATTGATCGAAGGGGAGTATCTCAGTGATTCACATTCAGTACTAAGCTCTGACTCAGGTAACCACGGTTGGTGAAGGATGGATGGTGGGTCATTGGCATTAACGGAGCGCCTTCAGGAATACCAGGCCTGGTTCTAGGGGCTTTTTATATGTGTTGTCATGTCTGATCCTCACGACAACCTTGTGAAATAGATCTCGATGCCCTGATGGTGTAGCTGGAGAAGCTGAGACCTGCCAGAGTCATGTGGTTGTCCTGAAAGTTGGTAAGAGGCACAGTCCCTGTCTCAGAGCCTCTGCCCCTCAGTCTACTGCACCACGTGAGGGTACTGTTTGGGTAAGAGCTGCCTCCTGCTGGTAATGTCATGTACCTCCTAGAGGTTTAAATGCTTTGTACCTTTTGGGGCATACTTTTTCTGAAAGGCTACAAAGTAACTATTTCAGACTTTGAGAGATACAGCATCTCTAATGCAGCTACTGGACTCTGCCCTAGTAGAACAAAAGCAGCCATAGAAAAGAGCTAAATGGATGGCCCGGGTTGTGTTTCGGTAAAACTTTATTTACAAAAACAGGCCGTGGGCCATATCTGCTCTGATGGCTGCAGTTTGCCAACTCCTGATTCAGGGTTCAGTCTGAATGGAAATGGCTGTTTATCACTATTATTTTCTGAAATCTTTTGGAGAATGATGGCAAGTAGCTCACAAAAGATAGAAAGGGTAGCTATTTTGGAGAAGATTAAATCATGATCCCTTCTTGCTTGGGGGGCTTCTCATAGAGGTTGGACATTGTAGAGGGTCTTGGAGGGCAGGCTTGTGGCACACCCCATGTTACTTGGTCAATGCAGATGTGGACTCCACAGGTGTTGGATAAATAATAGCGTTTTTCATCCTGGCGAACTCTCTGCCTGGTGATGCCCATTTCACTGCAGCCCATGAAGGGTGTCTCACCTTCTCTCTCTTACCTTGTGTTGAAACATCTCCTGGTCAGGAGTCATCAATGGCTGCTGTTTGAGGTGAAGATGGCTTTTGCTTCCTGTATCCTAAGTCTGAGATGAGGGCATGTGTGGCTGTAACAAAGCTGTGTCAATATGAAGAGATGAGAAATTATCTTAGTACTTTTGAAATTGGCTAAAATACGACAATGAAGATTAGAGGAATGGTAACCCTTCAACACACACACACACACACACACACACACACACACACACCTTTTTTGGTGTAGTGGAACCTGTTTTATTAAGGTTAAAAACTGTTAAAAACAGAAACTTTGATATCTAATAAAGGTCAAAAAATTCTGTTAAATAAAAGATCTTAAATTTGGATGTATCCAGACATGAATAACGTAATACGTATATAAAACTTAAATAATAGGAAATTCTAGTTTGAGGTAGTTCTTGAACATGTAGGTAAATCCCTTCTATTTAAAGAAGGTATGTGTAATGATGCAGTGGTTTTTTTTTTTTTTTAACTGTGTGGAAAATAGCTATTAGCTATAATCCAGTAAGTTGTACAACATGTTTATGTAGGACAAATGGATGACACAAATTTTCCTTCAAGGTGCTGGGTGACAGCTTTCTAATGACTGTTCTGTATGGAAGGCTTAAAACTCAGGGGCATTTATTCTTTTACAGTTGAGAAGCCTTGGAGGATCTTGCCGTTGGATTTCTTGCAGGTTATCTAAATAATGAAAGTATGGATTTGACAGCAGAATGGCTTCCTGTATCTGATCGTTTATTCCATTTATTTACCCAGAAATGCTGATTAGATGTCAGCTGTCTTCATTGTTACACATTTTCCAGATCATCAGCTATTTAACATGTAATTGACTAAAGCTTAGTTGGCTCAGCTTTTGAGTTAATGGACTCATAAGCTTGTGAGCTTGGCCTTGACCATGTCACAATGGAAAGAAGGGGCAAAGACACGGAGGGAATTGATTCCTGGTTCCCCAAAGAAGCCCAAACAACTTGAGATTTCAGCATGGCCCAGACTGCTTTCAAAAAAATGAGTTAAGTACAATTTTCAAAAAACCTTACTGTCCATTAAATGTATTTTCAATACTTCATTTTTTTCTAAATAGATAAATGGAGAGAAGGGGGAGAGATATAGCAGGAGCAATTGGGACCCGTTTGCATTAGCAGCTCCTGAAGGTACCACAGTCTCTGAGATGAGGCGAGAGTCTGTGGGCCTGAATGAGGAATGGTCCTCTCCTGCTGCCACTTGGCCTGAGGGTGGAGGAGGAAGCTGGGTGCTGGGCAGGGGGGAAGGCTTTTTCCTGCTTAGGAATATGAACAATTGTTTTCATTGAAAGCATAGAGTGCTCAAAATACTAATGTACATGGTCACTTTCACTTTCTGGGCACTCAAGATAAAGAGTTGAGGTCCATGGTTTGGGCTTAACATTGAAAATCATGCTGAGTCTTAGTGGAGAAAATGAGATCTGGGGAAAACAGTTAAAAAAAAAAAATCAACCCAACTTGGTAAACGGGTGCGCGTTCAGCTTGTGATACGACAGTGCAGCTGCCGTCAGAGGAGACATCATCCCACGAGCCACCCTGTGCGCGGGGAGCCCCATGCACCTCTGTACACTTGATGTATTTGGCCCGCTAACCTGAGACCCTCTCTGGGTCAGGTGTCCCCTTTTCATCTCTCGGGTCCTGAGGCCTATCACTGTGCCAGGTTAATAGCAGGCCTCTGATACATGTTGATGGTTGAATGGGTCTGCATGATGCATCTGACTCCATTAGGTTTCTCGAGGCAGACATTTTGGTAGAAAAACCATTTTAAGGGGAAGACACAAATTCTGTGAAATATTTAAAGTCCCAGAGGCGCCTGGGTGGCTCAGTCGGTTAAGTGTCCGACTTCGGCTCAGGTCACGATTTCACAGTTTGTGGGTTCGAGCCCCGTGTCGGGCTCTGTGCTGACAGCTCTGAGCCTGGAGCCTGCTTCGATTCTGTGTCTCCCTCTCTCTCTGCCCCTCGCCTGCTCACGCTCTGTCTCCCCCTCTCTCAAAAATAAACAAGCATCAAAAAATAAAAAATAAAAAAATAAAGTCCCCTGATAGCTACTGAATCATAAATAGGTGGCTTATGGGCGCTTGGGCGGCTCAGTTGGTTGATGGTCCAATTCTTGATTTCCACTCAGGTCATGATGCCAGGGTTGTGGGATGGAGCCCCGAGTTGGGCTCTGCGCTAAGCTTGGAGCCTGCTTAAGATATTCTCTTTCTCTCTCTCTTCCTCCCCCCTCTCTCCCTCGCCTTCCCCTATCTGCACACACTGTCTCTTAAACGAAACAAATAAACAAACAAATAAATAAAATAGGTGACTTAAGTCTCTCCATCCTGTTTGAAACGATCCACTGGTCTCTTTGTAATATTCTGTCTGTACTATTCAGATGTCAAAGCCTTGCTCACAGCTCCTGGGGGAGCCTTGCCAGTTTGACATTCCCCTGTTAAAATTAGGTCTGGAAACCCCCCTCCTTGCTACTCAGGGGGGGCCTGAGGCGGACACAGCAGGTATGTGTTTAGTACTAGTTAGCAAAGTTGGAGACTTAAATGTAATTTCCTTTTTCCTTTCACTTAGTGAAAAAGATTAATTGTGTTTACGTGATGGTAAAATTAAATTTTGGTAACATGAAAATCACAGTTTGGAACTCAAATGGTGAATGCGTATCAAGGTTCTCTTGTTAAAAATTGTTGTGGGATGAGGGGCGCCTGGGTGGCTCAGTGAGTTAAGCGTCCGACTTGGCTCATGTCATGATCTCTCAGTTCTTGAGTTCGAGCCCCTCGTGGGGCTCTGTGCTGACAGCTCAGAGCCTGGAGCCTGCTTTGGATTCCGTGTCTCCCACTCTCTCTGCCCCTCCCCACTCGCGCTCTGTCTCTGTCTCTCTCTGTCTCTGTCTCTCAAAAATGAATAAACATTAAAAAAATTTTTTTTTAATTGTTGCGGGATGGGATTGGTGTGAACAGATTTGTTAATTAGGATTTCTTAGCGAGTGAGCGTCCTGCCCTGGTTGGCTTCTTGGTAGCGGGCAGTGATCTCAGGGACTTTGTAGGACCAAGACTGTATCATGTGTAGCTGAGATAAAAGAAGACAGAGATAAGGTTGCCAGGGAAACCACCAAAGTGCTACATAACTATGTGCTGTTTATGCATTTAAATGTGGTTTGAGGTTTGGGAGAGGCCCCCCTCCACACCTGCCGAGACACAGATGATAGTACATGGAAATGAGCAAAGCCCATGTGCCCGGTCTTAAAGGAGATGACCCCGGGCTCAATGTAGCTCAAGCTGTGGGCCTAAGGGGATCGTGTTCTGTGCCTTCTTTCTGTGTTCAAGTATTAGCTCCTAATGATGTGCTTCCAATTGATTTTCATGGAAATGGGCTGTGGGACATCTCTTTAATGTACTTTTTCTCTTTGTCACACATACTTCATACACTTTTTTTCCTGATTTTTAAACTTTTTACAGAATTTCAGAACTATAGCACTTACCTTTTTATAGTGTATGAAAACTACCTTGTCATTTCGCCATGTGGAAATAGCTAATATAATATTTTGTACTCCTGAGAATATTTTTCCATATGTACATATATACACACACACGTATATAATTTAACTGTGTGAATACATAATACTTTAAATGTATTCATATATTACATATAAAGTCTCCCAAGTTTTAGCTACAGATTTTAATTTTTAAATTACCATATTGTAATAATTTTTTCATGGCTGCAGAAACACTCATACAAGCAGATGACCATTTAGTTAGCCATCTCCCCGCTGTTGGTTCTACTATGTTTCTGATGTTCCAGTCTTTGCAAATGATGCTGCACTAAGCATTTCTGTTCATCATTTTGCAAATCTTGTTTCCCTAGGTTAGGGTCCTCAGGTGGAATCATTGAGTCAAGGGCAGTCGCATTTTTAAGGCTTTTGCCCTCTCTATTCTTTTTATTTTTAGTGAGTGAGTGAGAGAGTGTGTGAGTGCATGGGGGAGAGGAGCAGAAAGAGAGAGAGAATCCTAAGCAGGCTCCACACCCAGCACGCAGAATGACACGGGACTCGATCTCACAACTGTGAGATCATGACCTGAGCCAAAACCAAAAGTCCAAGGCTCCACCGACTGAGCCACCCAGGCGCCCCCAGGCTTTTGCCCTCTATTGCCAAATGCTCCTTTTGGAAGGATTTGGTTAGTTAATCCCCCACCGGGCAGTGGGGTATCTCATTAAGACTAGGTGTTACCAATTTTTTTTTTTCCACGTTGCTAATTTGACTATTCAGAGATCCTTAGTTTTGGTTGTTTCTGTTAATTTTATAGACCAGAAGAATGATAGTAGGATTAAGGAGTTATTGCACAGGATGCACTAAGTCAGTTAGGTATCTTTGGTTCTCACAACAGCCAACTGAAATGGGTTCCACCATATCCCCATTTAACAGATGGGGAAACTGAGGCTTAGAGAAACATAGGCCATTGACTGTTTTCATATCGTCTTTTAAAAACACAGAGGACAGGGGCGCCTAGGTGGCGCAGTCGGTTAAGCCTCCGACTTCAGCCAGGTCACGATCTCGCGGTCCGGGAGTTCGAGCCCCGCGTCGGGCTCTGGGCTGATGGCTCAGAGCCTGGAGCCTGTTTCCGATTCTGTGTCTCCCTCTCTCTCTCTGCCCCTCCCCCGTTCATGCTCTGTCTCTCTCTGTCCCAAAAATAAATAAACGTTGAAAAAAAAAATAAAAACACAGAGGACAAACGAAACTGTCTTAAGAGACTCCTATTCCCAAATTGTGTGAGTCAATGCTTAACGTTACTAGCTGAGGAGATGCCTGGAGACCTAATAGTTTTAAAGCTTAGTTGGGCCCACCAAAGATGGGTTGTCAGAAAGAAGATGGGAATTAGCTGAAAGCGCTTGAGAAAGGTAAGTTGATGTGTGAGGCTCCTATTTAAAATTGTGATGCTTTTCTTCCCAGAATATAGTGTCGCATCCCAGGTTTTAGGTGTGTCCTCTCCAGCACTTTGAGCTTTTGTAAACAAAGAATCTCCAGAGTGAGTGAAAGCTTTATCTGTTGTGATTCATTTTCTAAAAAAAAAAATCCGAAGACATGCTATGCTTAGGGCTTTCCATTTCTGCCTGCTTTCCATTCATATCACTGGCACCATTGAAAGCATGTACCCTGCACCTGCTTCGTTTCAGGATTTGAACATCTTTCCAGTTAACTGTGCCTTTCAGGAAATGCTAAGTACTTGAAACTAAACCACGTGGTTGTCCTTCTGGAACCGTTTCCTTTTTAACTTTTGAGACTTGTTGTTTATTGAAAACTAAAAGTACATAACCTTTATGCTGGATTTAGCTGTCTATACATTTCTCTGTGCCTTGAAAACCTCACACCCGTGCTAATGCTTCCTCGTTCTCAAGAACTACGGTTAGAAGGAAGGAGGGGGAGAGATTTATGTACCAGTGAGTCAGGGCTTCTGCTTAATACCTAGGACTGATACTTTCACAGTTCTCTTCTGCTTGCCTCTCTCCTTTATCCTTCCTCTTTTCTTTCCAAGCTCATTGTTAAAGTTAGAAATTCCGTCCGTCTTTGGGGAGGGAAGATTCTGATTTAGGATATAGCCTCTTAACTCATTTATTTGGTTCCATTTGAGCCAAAGAAGTTATTAAACTGAAGTGTTTTTAGTACTTTCACTGGACCAGTTGTCTGTCTCTCAGGCTGCCTGTCCATCCATCCATCCATCCATCTTTATAGCTTTCTACCTTGAAGTCCATTGCTAGGTGCTATGGAAGAAAGGTACATAAGGCAGAGAGTGAACTTACGTATGTTGAGTAGTTCAGTGTTTTGGGGCCAAGGCTGAGTGCTTTTAATTTTTTTTTTTCAACGTTTATTTATTTTTGGGACAGAGAGAGACAGAGCATGAACGGGGGAGGGGCAGAGAGAGAGGGAGACACAGAATCGGAAACAGACTCCAGGCTCTGAGCCATCAGCCCAGAGCCTGATGCGGGGCTCGAACTCACGGACCGCGAGATCGTGACCTGGCTGAAGTCGGACGCCTAACCGACTGCGCCACCCAGGCGCCCCAAGGCTGAGTGCTTTTATATGTTCTTATTTAATTTTTTGCAGCAGCTGCATGGGAAAACACTGTTTTAACCACACATTACAGGAATGGAAGCTCAGAGAGATCCTGGGACTTGCCAAAGTCATGGTTATATGAATCCACATTTGTTGGGGCTCACCTTTTCTTTCTCTCTGAAACTGCTTTCTTTATTTTGAGAGAGAGAGGGAGAGAGAGAATCCCAAGCGGGCTCTGCACTTTTAGTACAGAGCCCAACGTGGGGCTCGAACTCAAACTCATGAAACTATGAGGTCATATGGCCTGAGCTGAAATCAAGAGTTGGATGC
Organism: Herpailurus yagouaroundi; assembly: GCF_014898765.1. Lineage (NCBI taxonomy): Eukaryota > Metazoa > Chordata > Mammalia > Carnivora > Felidae > Herpailurus > Herpailurus yagouaroundi. The sequence goes on along the minus strand of NW_024412417.1, from coordinate 33,251,691 downwards.
CTCACCTACTGAGCCACCCAGGCGTCCGCCCCACCGTCCTGCTTTTTGATGGCAACTTCACCTAGTGCTTGCCCCAAAGTGCTTACAGGTGTGTGTGTGTTAGAAGCTGTCTTAACTGGCCTCCAGTGGGCCTGCTGGGCACTGCTCCCTTGAGGTCTGGGATTGCTCTGTCACCTGTCCCCCGGCGCGTCTGCTCCCTCCTTCCCGATAGTGCCGTGCTTACTGGTCAGTGTGTTTTTTCCCTCCAAACTTGTTTTTGCCCCTTGAATTATGTAACTGAATGAAGTATTATATAAACTGATGAAATTTGAGTGTGAAGAGAAGTTGTTTTCCTGAAAAGTACATTTTGTGTTTTGGAAAGCCTTGAAAAGCAATGTTATTAGGAAAAAAATTGCTATCGTTTTAGGTGTGGTTGAGATGCATCAGTGTAAATAAAGAAGGGGCATGATGGTGGTGGTTAAAATTGAGGAGGGATTTTTCTCTTTAGAAGTAGTGAGGCTTTCCTTGAAGGAACCTGTACTGAGGCATTGTGGGTATGGTTTTTGTAGAAAGACCATGGAACTTTAGTCAACAGATCCATACTCAAAAGACCTTGGCCCTTCATCACAGGATTGAGGAATGAATGTTTTAAGTTAAAATAAATTGTTTAAGGTGTGTAGATTTCATTTCTGACTCCTTTCCTGCTCTGACTTCTTAAAATAAACAGCCATCACATCAGACGGGATAGTCTTTCTGCTGAGCTGGAGTCACTGCCTTTCTTCCCCTGTCCCCTCCCCCCACCCCCCTGCCCCGTTGCTTCGTGGGAAACAGGCCAGAGGATGGAAGAACGGTGATTGGGCTGGGTTCTTACCCCAGCTTGGCCCACCTACCGGTTCTGAGACCAAAGGGAAACCACTCAGTTTCCTCATCTGTAAAATGGGATGAACAGCTCCTGTCCAGCACCGCAGGTGGGAGGGTCCAGCTAGTAATTAGTATACGTGAAAGTACCTTTCACATAGTAGGTGCTCATGAAATGTCAGCTGACTGTGCTAGGCTCGTTATACTGGTGTGTCTTATTCGCTAATATGATTGTGAGTTTGGGGGCAAGAAATTTAGTGAAAATCTTACTTGACTAGACTTTCCAGATCCCAAGTTTATAAACATTTAGACTATAACTGCCTTAATGCTACATGGAAAAGAAATTGCTAAGTCAGCACTATCAGAAAGATTAATAGCATACACTCTTACAGCAATGTAGAGGGGCTTGTTGACACACTTTTGTTAGAGATTTATATCTTTGTTAAAGCAGACGTTCCAGGACTTCTGCTTGCCCACACTTTTTTAACCTAGCTCATTACTGTGTATGCATTTCAAAAATAGATGTCGTTTTTAAAAAAATTTTTTTTTAATGTTGGATTCATTTTTGGGAGAGAGACACAGAGCGTGATCAGGGGAGGGCCAGAGAGAGTGGGAGACACAGCATCCGAAGCAGGCTCCAGGCTCTGAGCTGTCAGCACGGAACCCGATGCGGGGCTCGAACCCACGAACTCTGAGATCATGACCTGAGCCGAAGTGGGATGTTTAACCCACTGAGCCACCCGGGTGCCCCTAGAAGTCCTTTTATTAAAAAAAATATATTTCTTTAGACAGAGAGAATGCAAATGTGTGAGTGGGGGAGGGGCAGAAAGCGAGAGAATCCCAAGCAGGCTCTGTGCAGTCCATGCAGAGCCTGATGTAGGGCTCAATCCCATGAACTGTGAGATTATGACCTGAACTGAAATCAAGAGTCAGACCCTTAACTGACTGGGCCACCTAGGCACCCCAACATCCTTTTTTTGTTAAAATGTAGAGTTAATGCTTGCCAGGTCAGCCTTTTGGTGAGTTCAAACCGGTCTTCCCATTTAATTAAAATTCTTTCTCTTGTAGGGGCTGTTTTTATTTTTCCAAAATGATATTTGTCACTCATTTGCTTGTAACACTAGCGATAATTACTAGTGATTAAGAAAAGCATCCTCCTCTGCCTACCCAATTCTTTTCTCTGGCCTTGAGGCCCTTGTCACCCTCCTGTGTCCTGACCAAAGTGGTAGGAAATATGTATGTGATGGGTGTTAATCTAAAAGCCCCCAGGTTATTAGAAGGGAAGCATTTGGGGGAGATCTCAACTTCATGCTTGAGTGGTGGCAATTAGCTCTGTGGCCCCTTCAGTTCTCTGGCAGCTCAGGGAGAAGAGAACTGCCCTGAGGCTAAGGTGTCTGCTTATAGCATCATGGACCATACATTGCCTGACAGTGTTCCAAAGGGCGTGCATCTCCACCACATTCTGGATGTGGATGTCTGCGTGTGATCCCCTTTACCGTTTCAGATGGGACTTTTCTCATTCCAAGCTGATTTTTGTATGACTCGGGCTTCCTTTGAAGCTCCACTCAGCAGCATTACTAAATTCTAAGGTGGGGCCAGTTAGGGGTAGTGGATTTGATCACAGACACTTCTGTGTATCCTCTTGACTCTATCTTCTCCACTGATTGAAGGGAAAGACCCTTAAACTTGGGCCGCAGGGTTCAAGCTTTAAACCTGGTAGTTATAAAATGTGAAATTTCCTTGGCTTTTTTTAGGATAAAAGAATTATGATTGGGGCACCTGGGTGGCTCAGTTAGTTAAGCATCTGACTCTTGATTTCAGCTCAAGTCTTGATCTCACGGCTCATGGGATCGAGCCCCATGTCAGGCTCTGTGCTGATGGCACGGAACCTGCTTAGGACTCTCTCTCCCCTTCCCTCTCTGCCCCTCTCCTGCTCTCATGTGCACGTGCTCTCTCTCAAAAATAAATATAAAAAGATAATGAAAGAATTATGGTTAACATCTTTATTAGATTTATTGTCAGAGGTTACATTCTCCATCTTGAGGATAATACCGTGAAATAGTCAGCATCTTCTTCCCTAAAATGATACAGGAATCATAGAATGTTATGAGAAGGAAGAGACCCCATAGGGAAAGCTTCTCAGGTGATTTGTATTATGCATGGTAAAGTTTCAGAAATTCTGTTATACTCCTAACTGGAATTAATCTACTGCCTCTAACCTCCCAAACCTGTTTCCCTTCCTTCACTGATCTAACTTATGGGAAAGTCTTCTCTGAGAGCACACTTTCTTTGAGGGCAAGTTCAGCCTGCTTTGGTTTCACGTCCCCATAGCAGCTTTCACGCTGGGGGTCAGTAGACATTTGCGTAAAATGAACGAATGAGCAAGTGCATCCATCCAAAATGCACCTGTGAAGACCAGCCCTGTAACTCTGGGGCCAGGTCACCCCTTCCCTTGAAGACTCGTCACAATAATGCTACTTTGGCCGAAGAATCCGAGGCCCAAATGTGACACAGAGGTTCCATGCCTGCCAGGATGTGAGTGGAGACGACCGGCCACCTGTTTCCTGCAGGCCCCCGCGTGAAACGGCAGCTGGGCCACAGCTAGGGGTTTGCAGATGACCTCACCCCCTCCCTCCTGCATTCCTGCCAGTGTTGCGTGCTCAGCTGCCCACCCAGCCTAGCGCCAGCCTGTCCACGTCAGAGCCCTTTGCTCTGCTTCCTGCTTCCCCAGCCTACCACGCTCCTCACCCTGTACAGCCCGCACTCGGGACTAGCCACTGGTGTCGTTAAAGTCATCATCCAAAACCCCCCTTGATTCTTTTTACTTACCTGGCTACCGCCCCATTTCCCTGTTCCCTTGTACAAAATATATCCTCAGGATGGATTGGATTAATAAATAAATTCATTTAAAAACCTGTCTTCATCTGAACTTTTTTTTTTTAATGTTTATTTATTTCTTATAGACAAAGCACGAGCTGGGAAGGGGCAGAGAGAGAGGGAGACACAGAATCCGAAGCAGCCTCCGGGCTCCGAGCTGTTAGCACAGAGCTCAACGTGGGGCTCGAACCTGTGAACCACGAGCTCATGACCTGAGCCGAAGTCAGACGCTCAACCGACTGAGCCACCCAGGCGCCCCTGAACTCTTTGTTTTGAAGGGAGTGGGATGGCTTTTGAGACGAGCACAAATAAATAGCTCCCACCCAGAGCAAGTGGTAACTGTAGGTGCCTCTACAGAGGCTCTAAGGCGGTCCTGCAAGGCTGTGACAGGGCAAAGAGCCCTATGTGCCAGGGGGTGAAGCTGCCCGCTTTCAAGGGAGCCCTCTCCAGTGGGGCTGCTGCCTTCAGTTAGTTGTATGGCAGTTCTTGAAGTCTCTTGGCCTGGGAGATCTGCAGCTCTCGGCGGTCAGCTGGGTGTGTCTCCTCCACAAGGACCATGAGGCCCCAGCGATCGCGCTAAATGAACAGAGAGGGCTCTCCGCAAGTAAAGCTTAGTTTGTCACAGCTGTCAGAATGATTGTGTCACACTGGCTGCCCTTTGGAAAACTTCTCAGAGGCAGGCTCCCTGAGTTAATAACCTTTGTTTCATTGGCCTAGTCTTTGTGGACTCTCAAAACTTGTTGAGTAGAAAAGAAGGAAAGAAAAAAATCTGATTACACCCGGGATCCTTATCCGAGGCTGCTTTGTGCTCAAAGCCGGAGGAGCCTGACAACAGGCCTGCTAACCTTTGTGCCTTTTAACCTTAGAGTGCGGAATGTCGAAGACTTTGCTCGGAGAATCATCCGGATGCTTGGCGTATGCAGCTGGGCATTGTATTTGGCCCAGGTGAGAATATTGAGACCAGGCAACCTTTCTCATTATTTTGTTTAGCGGCCAGACGGAAGGCATGAGAACAGTCTAATAAAATAGAAATCCGGGAGTCATCAATTAAGTTGATTCCCCCTAAAAATAGGGAAGTTGCATCAGAGACGGGAACAGCTCAAGACATCCATGTGACAACAGTGATTGAGCACCTGCTGTCTACTAGATCGTGCCATGCTGTGGAGGGTAGGAAGATGAATAACCCACTCTTAGCCTCAAACAACTTAGCCTGGCAGTTGGGAGATAAGCTGAAAGCTGAAAATCAGAGTAGCCAACTGCATGATAAGGGTTTTTGTGTGCTCTGGATGGGGGGAGCGGGGGACTTCATAGGAACAGAGGTGTTTGGGCGTTTGGCTGGTGTATGTCCATCAAGCATCACACATTTCTGTTTACATATACATTTAGAGCTGAGCCATGCAGCAAAGAGGTCCCGAGTCTTCTAAAACTTCGAGGACCACGGCCACGCTTCTAGGATTAAATGTAGCGGACGTGCAGTCTGGAAGGGGGGCCGCACCTGGCGGCTTCTGTGTGCCTCCTCCCACCTCGCAAGTTTATTTTCCGGGCGGACAAGTGTAGCCCTGTTCTGTGGCTTGTGCTCCACATGTGTCTCTTTCCTCCTGTCTTTGTCTCCTCCTACCTTTTTTAACCCAAAGTGCGGTTTATTTATGGAAAGAAAGAGGGAGGAGGGAAAAGACCCGGGGACAATGGATGGTGTTTCCTATCAGTAGATGGGGAACCAAGAGTCCGAGGAAGAGTTTCTTACTTTGTAAAACCACAAAGTTCGTTAGGACTTTAAAAAAAAAAAAAAAATCATTTGCTATCTTTTCAGCCTATCCCAGAGAACAGCACTTCTCAGACTCTAACGTGGGTAGGAATGACCTGGGATCTTGTAAAAGTCGGGTTCTGATTCAGCAGGTCGGGGGTGGGTCCTGGGATGCTGAGTGTCCAGTAAGTCTCCTGGGTGTTGGTCCAGGGACCACACTCTGAGTACCCAGGGTGTGGATTGCATACCTGCTAGTTACTGTTATTGCTGTTGTTTCTAGCAACAGGAGAGAAAAGAGAGATCAAGGAAATGTGAAAGTTTGCTGCTCTCATGAGCTCGTCGCGAAAACCAGGCTGGTGACTTTTATTTTCCAGTTGGTGTCCTTCCTTGGTGACAGATTGAGATCTCTTCATATTTGTAAATATGTATTCAGTGTGGTTTGAGAGGATGAAGAAGAGAGGCATGAAGAAACCTAGGGGGAATTGGCACTTTCTATAGCTCCCGTTTTATTTATTTTAATTCAAAAAAAATTTTTTTTTAACATTTTATTTATTTTTTGAGACAGAGAGAGAGCATGAACAGGGGAGGGTCAGAGAAAGAGGGAGACACAGGATCCGAAACAGGCTCCAGGCTCTGAGCTGTCAGCACAGAGCCCGACGCGGGGCTCGAACCCACGGACCACGAGATCATGACCTGAGCCGAAGCCGGACGCTCAACCGACTCAGCCACCCAGGCGCCCCTATTTATTTTAATTTTTTAAAGTGTGTTTATTTTTGAGAGAGAGATAGTGTGAGCAGGGGTGGGGGGAGTGGAGAGAGGAGAGGAGAGGAGAGAGAGAGAGAGAGAGAGAGAGAGAGAGAGAGAGAGAGAATATCCTAAGCAGGCTCTGTGTTTACCAGCACAGAGCCTGACGCGGGGCTTGAACTCACGAAACCATGAGATCATGGCCTGAGCCGAAACCAAGAGTCAGGCACTTAACCAGCTGAGCCACCCAGGCGCCCTCTAGCTCCCATTTAAATAAGGACTGGCCTGTATATTAACCTTCTTACTGGTCTCAAAGGAAGCTACTTAGAGAACATTGCTCTTTTGTCATTTTGAATAACTTACATTTTCATACATAAATTTAGATCTGGATCACACCTTGAAGCATAAGAGAAGTGATTAATTACCTTTGGAAGCTAATTCCACTTGCTTCATCGGCGTGGCCATTGCTCAGATTTTTGGGGGGCTCCCTCCCTTAGAACCGCTATGAGAACTTTACACGATATCAAATTGGAATCAACAAATGTTATTTTTAAAACCATTTGTTATGGCGAGAGTGGACCTCATTTTTCCCTTCAGCAATAAGGGTCAGTGCCAAATCTTGGGGCCAGAGTGGGTGACAAAGCTGCTCAGTACCGTTTGTGGTCAGTAAAGCGTGTTTGACTCAAGTAGAAGGGCTGCTCTTCAGTTCCTTACGAACCTGATTCTGAATGCCGTTGAGATAGGAGTTCCCCGAAGGTTTTGCCCAACAATAGGTTTATTAAATCATTGGCTACCAAGATCACAACCACCATTTGGTTGGAGAAATCTGGACTTCGTGGCAAGATCCACCTTCTTTCTACTGACTTTTGTTTGTGGCGTGTGTGTGCCGATAAAAGGCAGTGTGGACAGTCATGGTTCTTACCCTTTTGCCCCATTCTGTTTGCTTTCTGTTAAAACCAAACCAGACAAATCACCACCACCAGCAAACTCCAGATCTCCCACTCCAGGGGCTGCCACGGAAGACCAGGAGGGGGTGCATGGGCAGCGCTGGGAGCCTTTGCCTTTGAAGGACCCTGGGTTTATACTCAAGAGCCACCCAAGGGCGTGGTGGGGTCGGACGTGTCGTATGGGGCTGACCAGCAGAGTAGTGCTGAGCAAGGACTGAGCTGTGCAGACCCGGGGCTTTCGTGGCAAGAACCTGAGATGTGGTTTGGGGGGTGACGAGGACAGGGCAGGGCCAGAGACCTCCTAGGATGGTAAGCCTTGAGATGAGTGAGGGACAGGCAAGAGTTGACCGGGATGCCAGGTCAGGTATGTGGTGTGGACAGGGCCAGGACAGAGTGTGACCTGTGCAGAGGTGTTGGGCCCTGACGTGTAGACCCTGCCTTTATTTTGTATGTGTATGTGCCTCCAGTGCCTGGAAGGACTCACCCGTTGTGAAATCAGCGTGCTGTGTTTGCTGGCTCTGGAAGTAAAGGACATTTGGTGTCACTGGGGAGATTCTTAGGTCAAGGCAGTGGCCTTTGGTCTGTGCTGCCCTCAGGGCCCCCAGCTGTGGCAGCTTGTTGGAGTCAGGGTCCAGAATTGCTGGCCTGCCCCCCCCATCCCCAGCTGGGAAATGGAAATGGAGGGTGGGTAACACCCCACTTGCCTCAGAGGCTTGCCGTAAGGATTGAATGAAATATTGTCAGTGCTCCTCACGGTTTCTGGCCCGCTGTATGCCCCCAGTCACAGGAATATATAGCTTACAAAATGCCTGTGACTTGATCTTTTATAAATTGCTCTCGTCAACGGGGTAGGAACCCCCTTTGGGGTTCGTGCATCCTGAAAGCCCTGCTGTCGTGCGGGACAGCAGACGGGAAGGTGAGGGAGCCCTGGCTTCTCTGGATTCTGCCATCAGTGTCGTTGTGCCCTCTTCCAGAGCCCCTGCTTCAGGGGCCTGTGGGGGAGGGAGGTGGAGGGTCCTACCGGGCTCACCTGCCATTCTGGGTTCCTCGGGCAAGCTGTGGGGAGCGGGAGACGGAGCCTTCCCGCTAATCAGGGTCATAAATGCCAGCCTGAAGCTGAGCGAGCATCCTGCTGCCGGTTTGTGTCGTTGGATTCAGTGTCCTGTGGCGGTGGTTTAATTGGAAGAGATCATTGGTGCTGTGTTCCGGGGAACACGATCCGAGAGCGGGACACCCAGGAGCAGCGAGGCTGATGGAGTTCATACTCGCTGATTGTGGCAGAAAGCACCCCTCTGCCCCCTGCCAAGCTTTTAGTGCCTGCTCCTTTATGACCTGTGCTGCACTAGCATCCTGGCTAGTGTTCTCTCCACGGAACAGTTCTGTGTGTAGACAATGACAGTGTCATGCCATTGGGAGAGAATCCCAGGCAGGCTCTGTGCTGTCAGCGCAGAGCCTGAAGAGGAACTCAATCCCACGACCCTAAGATCGTGACCTGAGCCGAAATCAAGAGTCGTGTGGTCAACTGACTGAGCCACACAGGCGCCCCTGGGGCTTTGGCCATTTTTAATCATCCCATCTCATATCACCCCTTTTCCAGTGGCAGGTTGAGTAGCTCCCAACAAACCGCATTACAGAATGGAATCTCACAAGGTCCCCTCCCACATACCCCCCCCCCCCCGGGGGGGGGGGGGGGGGGTGGCTAATGGGTGGATGTAATGCTTCTCAGGGTCCCTTTGACTGGGGCTGCCTTGACCATGGCATTATCCTTTAGCTGAGGCATGCTGGCAGAAAAGGCAGCTGAGAAACTGCCCAGCACTGCACGTAGAATGTTCCCAGGACAAGAACTGGTGACACGTTAGAATGTGTGAGAAGTGAATTCCACTTGTGGAGGACCCACGCCCTTGCACCTTCCTCTCCCATAGCCTTTCAGGGTCCCTGTGGTTGTGCTTTTGTTGGGTCCCCCGTCATCATTGTCGTCGTTATCCTCCTCCTCCTCCTCCTCCTCCTCCTCCTCCTCCTCCTCCTCCTCCATCATCCTCATCCTTGCCTGCATAGGGCTGTGATTACAAGACCCGCCCTCCAGTCCAGCTTAGACACGGCCCCTCCCTTCCGGCTGCCAGCAGGCTCTGCTGCACACAGTAGGTGCTCGCTATGCATAAGCCAGAGGCACAGACCGTGGAACACTGACCCTGTAAACTGAGAGGTGCAGAGAGGCAGGGGAGATATTACAGGGACGTCATCCTGTCATCTGGATTTCTTGGTTGGAAAAGGCCCTGTAAGAGGATTTGCTCATGAAAATGGCGTGTAGCCTTCCAAAGCCTTCTGCAGCCTGGGAGCGTGTTCATCAGGGAATAAAAGGAACTAGGTGTGTTTAAGAAAGGCAGCAGAGAGCTGTGCTTGCAGCTGGAGTGTTTCAGCCCGTTTCACGACGATTCTCAAAGCTGCAGTTTCTGTGCATGGGGGACTTAGCTGGCCTTCTCTCTCTGGAGCCAGGACTGGGCTGCCTCTGGGAGTAGAGCTGCCTCGAAAGTAGATGGTCTGTACCAGCTGAACTTTGCTGTGAAAGCCGTCTGTGTTGGGGAGTTGAAAGTTAGAGTCCGAAAGTACTGGTCTGTCTAAAGTTTCAGCTTTTGTTATTCTTCAGTTCTCAAGCTTGCACTCATTTCTTTGGACCCAAATTCCACCTGTAAAAATGAGTCAGAATTGATGTGGTAGGTTCAATGCAAGGATCAGAAGGGTTCTGCTTCTTAGCAAGAATCCCTTGTGCTTGTGGAGGGCTTAACATTTTATAGTGTATTCTTCTGAGGTTTAACTCACGTGTTCCTTAACTGCAGTCTTTCAAGGCCTGGAGAGAGTCCCACTTTATAGATGAGCACACTGAGGCTCAGAAAAATCCTTTCAGGGGGCATGTAACTCACAGGAGGCAGCGCCACGAGGAGAGTCCTTGATAATGTTCAACAGGATGACGATCACTTAACACCGCACCTTCTCATTGACTCTCCTGCAGGCTCCCAAGCCCAGAGCCCCGCCCACAATACCATTTCCCTGAAAGGGGGTGATTTGGATATTTGGATCTGAAATCCACACATCCTGGCGCTGACAGCTCTGGGGCCATGTGCTATTCCAGCTGCGAGGTCTGTGGCTGGGGAAATGTGGGCATGTTGTTTATAGCATTTATGAGGTGCGTGTCAGGAAATTTCCAGGCATTTGCCAGACATCTGCCATTTGTAATGTGGAGGGGAGGAAAGCGCTTTATGTGTAGGGCACATTCTTTCTGGTGCCCACACATCCCTCTTCTGGGCAAATCTACCTCCTTGGCTCCGCTTCCAGTCTCCTAGTCCAGCTGTCTGCTGGTTAGTCTCCATCCATCCAAACAAGGCAGCTTCTGGAAGGGCCAATGAAGGCAGACAGGTTCGATCGTTGATGTCCGTGCCATCCGTGTGCCTGGCACAGTACAGTCCACCCAGTGGAGTCTGCCAAACCAAACTGCCTCCTCCTGCTTTCCATGTCTGTTCCTGGCCCTCTTGAGGTCCCCTGGTCCCGTGTTTTGATCCCTCTGGCCCTGTCTAGCTGGGAGCCAATACTCCCTGTAGTTCCCTTGTGTCCGCCCTTTTCCTTTGTGCTTCTCCACCACGTCACCACCGAGACCAGGTTGCTGTTGGCCGCCTCCTCTCCGTACACTGATCCTTGCTGCTCACTGCGTCTCCTCTTACAACCTGGGCGGCGAATCTTCGAGTAGAGGCCCTGCCCTGCTCAAAACATGGCATTCCCTTGCCATGGACACACGGTGCCATTTGGTTTGGAGCGCTTGTGTCACTGAGAGTAAACAGTGGGCACCTGTTCCTGTCTCTCCCGCTCTGCTCCAGTCCTGGAGAGCGGGGTCTTGCTCTTCTCTTGCCCTAGCAGGGCTCTGCGCGGTGTCCAGCCTTCTCGAACCCATGCACGAGTGCTGGCTAGCGTGTCTGATGGAGATGGCAAGTACGCCTGTCTCCTTTGTTTTAGGCTCGTTTAGTGCTTACCTCTTCACAGACAGGAAGCAATGGTTGATGACTTTGAGTAGATGATAAGAGAAGGGGAGACAGTTTTCCTGTCTCCCCCAGGAAGGGCAGGGAGGCAGCATATTTTATAAGGTGCTTCTGTGTTTTAGATGCTCTTTGTTTTTTGGGTTTTTTTGTTTTGTTTTTTGTTTTGTTTTAAAGTCAGATGCTTCAGCTGGGTGGTTAATGTTATACATTTCACTCTTTGGCGGTGATTTGTTAATTCAAACAAAAGTTCATTGTGCAGATGAGTTGTTTTTGGGAGAGGGTCAGGGCACCAAACTATTTCGGGTGCCAGATTGATTTGTGTTTGCTAAAAAGAAAATGGGGTGTTCGCAGAATTGAGCCTGACCGTGTTTCCCGATAATTTTAGCCTTTCGTGATTGCCATCCACAAAAGTGATTGATCAATATCTTAACGGAAACTCTCTGGGGAAATACATACATATGAACACAAATGCATACAGTTTGATCCCTGTGGCCTCTGTGAGAAGGATAAACATTTGTGTGAGTTCATATGATAACAGACAAAGTTAAACATGCCTCAAAACAACCACACGGAGTAGTTTGGGGAATCTTTCATCATTAGAGTCCTTCGATGACACAGTCCTCTGGCATAGATAGCACTTGAATGCTTTGCCTGATCCCTGTGGCTCCAGCTTCTGGAAGGGCCAATGAAGGCAGACAGGTTCGATCGTTCTTACTGTCCTGTTCTTGGACAGGGATGGGTTTTCTGTTCTCTGACCTTACCCTAGGCCCCCTCCCCTTATTTTCTTGGGATATTACTTGGGGAGAGTCGTCTTAACTGAGGGGGGAAAGCCAGCTCATGGTAACATGTCACCTGGAGACAAGCAAAACCCAACCAAAGCTTGAAACCTACAGTTAAGTGCGGGGAACCCTCGCGAGAATCTTTGGGGGCCCTCCAAGGCTTAGTAAGGATTTCTCTGTGAGAGGCCTCTGCTTGTGAGAGACACTTATGCTTTCCAGTGCTGGAGAGAAGGGCTGCCTTCTCTCTCCTCAGCAACTCGGCCCTGCCTGGGAGCGGACTCTTTCTTCACTCGTGAGATGGTGGCCAGAGCTAACAAGGCCCCGACATACACAGCGCCTCAAACAAAACCGAAGGCCACTAAATATTTAATTGAATTATTTCACTGTGGGGATATTGTGACTCATGTTGAAAACTAATCACCTGCCTCTTTATCTGGCCCTTAAAAAACACCCCTGGTTAAACATTTAAAGGTCAAAGTCATGGTGATTGCAAGTGAACTCATTGTTTTCCTTCCTTGTGGGTTTGCGCAGGGAATGGGAAGGAAGAGAATGTACGGGAAGGAAGATAGTTAGAAGTTGCCTTTATGGGTGAAGGGATTCCAGGTGATCAGAGTAGCTATATATGCATATATATACACATATATATTTTTTCCCCTTCCTTTGTCTTGATTCTCCAGAGGGATGCCGGGAAGGGGCTGGGATGTGGGCGAGGGTGGCCTTTGAACTGGGCAACCGTGCTCAATACGAGGAATCGCATTCTGTGTCAAGTCTTCAAGATAGGGTTTCATTTGTACTATCAGAGCTTGGTGAGGCATTGAAATTCTGTTGTTCTGCTTTTTAACGTAATTTTTTATGCAGAAAGAAGAAACGATGTTTGAACATTGCTACCGGCTTTTCCTTCCTCAGAGTGTTGCTTCTGTACGCATAAGGTGGCCATTGCCACTGTAACGCCTCTCCTCACACAATGGTTGGATCCTAGCTTTATTATCCTAGTAATAAAATTGATTGGCATTAATTAACTTTTTAGGTGACTCCTGAAAAGCACTTTGCCCTGTGCCATCTAACGGGATTTTCAGGAGAAGAAGGGAGGGCCTCGAACGTTAAACGGGTGTGGTCAACGTTGGGTTTATGTTGGTAAAAGACCAACTCTGGTATTTTGAGCATCTGCTGTGTGTCAGGACCTTGCTGGGCACCGTTAAGAATTAAAGTTCCCTTCCAGTGCCCTTCATGAATGCCTTATCGAGAAGAGAGGAGCAAAAAGCATCCCTTTCAGAACACTGATACTTTCCGTGTTCCCAAGGACAAAAACACCCACCTCTGAGTATGAAGTCCTAACTCCTCTAAGTTTTTGTGGGTTTTTTGGCATCTGTTGGAGATGATAAACTGGGGAAAGTTGAAACAGTGGAAAGAAAAAAAAAAAAACCCTCTGCTCTAATTTGTGTACTGTTATTCTCCTGCAGAAAAACAGGCCTGCAGCTTATGGCTCTTCGGGGAGCATCATCTGCCGGGAGAACAGAGCATCAGCGATGGGTTTGGCTCTGGGCAAGGCAGACACATGTTCCCTGCATTATACAGATATTGGGCCATGTGACTCGGGATCCCTTCCAGTTCCAGGCGTCTAAATTCTGTGATACTTCTATCTAGCCAGCTGGAGATTAAAAAAAAACAAAAAACAAAAAACACCTTTTTTTTTTTTTTTTTTTTAAGAAAGATCTAGAAGGATCAACCAGATCTATTTTGTGTTTGTTCACATTTCTATTGTCTTTAATGACACCCCACCCCCCATTTCCCGGTGATGTCTTCCTTCCATTTTCCATCGCTCAGCAAGTATTTGTTGAGCGCTGCTCACGCCAGGCACCACGCCATGGACACGAGCCCCAGCAGCAAGCAGCTTAGTCGTAGTGGAGGAGACATGCTCCATGGGGTGAGTGGGGTGAGAGGGACGGGGAACAGTGGCGGAACAGTGCGTCCGGTAGTGATGGGTGCAGAGTTCCCACTGTGAGGGGGCTCCTTGGAGGCAGAGCTCCAGGAGTGCCACTCCCATCTGGGTGACATCCAGGCAGGGTCACGAGGGTGCGTGGAAGTCAGCAAGAAGGGCACTGTCCCAGCAGCGGGAATGGCATGTACAGAAGCTGAGAGACAGCGGAAGGGAGGGCTGGGCATTTGGGAGCTGCCAGGATGCCTGTCATCTGGAGTGCAAATTTTGGCAGTTTGTGCCGATTTTGCTTTCTGCGAAGACTCTCAGGTGCCAGTTTAAAAGAACATTCACGGCTCTGCCTTTTTGTCTGTTAACTTTAATAGACGTCAACTCTATGAAATTCAGGTGAAGTCCTCCTCCCGTGAATGCTAATTACCTCCCGTTAACACGTACGAGAAGATTTGAGATAAACTTAGCAAACATCTGTTCAAGTCATTTGCAGCAAAGCACTTCATCCTTGCATTTCCCAGCCATCCTACCCCCCAAATGTTATAAATCTGTTAGCGTCAAATGATTTTGAGGCTGTGTAAAAGTCATCGTTAAGTCTGAGACTGTCTCACATCTGTTCCCGTTTGTTCCTTAGAACTGTATTTCAGCTTGCTTATCGGTTGCTGCTTTTTGTGTTGGTTTTCTTCTCTTTTGTCTTTCCCTGGGCCTGGAGAAGGCTGTTCTTCTCGCTCCGTGTCTGTGGTGCTGTGCTGAAGCCGATGGCACCTGCGTTGCGGAGAGCTGCTGGGTACCAGGGTCACTGCAGAGCCTATAGGGGAAGGCGTGTGCAGGAAACCCCGTACTTGGTGTCCCTCCGGAATGAAAGGAATGGCCACGGCCCCCTGCTGCTGTTCTTTGCCATCCGTCGCCCTGGTCACCATGCACAAAAAGCATGTGTGGCTTTAGGAGCGGGTCACCAGATCTGCTCTGCCAGCTGTCCAAGTATTAGTTTTGTCAACTGCGGATCGAATATGAAAAAAAACTGGCACAGACTCTGCCCTGTTGACATCATCTTTGGAAATCTGTCTCGTGGTAATGCAGAATGATGCACCAGCAGCTTACTCTTTCCGTGAATGAAAACCAGGAATGTTGTAAAACAGAAGAGTGTGTTTTGGGTACTTGTCCATTCGCCTGTGAAAATTGGTACATGGAGGGTGGTGACCAGTGGTCCCTACCTTCCCCTGAGGCCTAGGCAGCCGCCTGAGGGATTTGAGAAGCAGTGGGGTTTGGTGGAAGGAGCATGGACTTTACAGGCACACAATCTGATCTAAAGCCCAGGTCCTTTATGTTTACTTTGTGGCCCATGGCAAGTTACTTACCCTCTCTGTTCACAGGCAGCTTGAGAGTATTGTTATAAGAAGTGTTTAGGAAACAAACAAAGCAAAACAAAACAAGTGTTTAGGTAGGGGTCTGGAAGGAGTACTTCTACATAACACTTACACCAAGTCTGCAGAGCCTACATAAAGAATCCCACTTCCCGAACACAGTTGGGGTGGGGTGAGGGCTTACGTGCCAGGCCACCTCTTGGAATGAGTGCCTTGGTCCCTCTGCCTTGGTTTCCTCATCCACAGTGGGAATATTAATGCCCAGCATGCAGAGCTATCATAAATATTATAAATAAAGTATAGGGGCACCTGAGTGGCTCAGTCGGTTAAGCGGGCGACTTCAGTTTAGTCTTCATGATCTCTTGGTCCGTGAGTTCAAGCCCCGCGTCGGACTCTGTGCTGACACCTCAGAGCCTGGAGCCTGCTTTGGCTTCTGTGTCTCCTTCTCTCTCTGCCCCTCCCCTTCTCACCTGCTGTCTCTGTCTCTCTCAAAAATAAATAAACATTAAAAAAAAATAGGGGAGTCTGGGTGGCTCAGTCGGTTGGGCATCTGACTTCGGCTCAGGTCATGATCTCGTGGTTCGTGAGTTTGAACCCCATGTCGGGCTTACTGCTTTCAGCACGGAGCCCGCTTCGGATCCTCTTCTCCTTCTCTCCCTGCCACTCCCTGCTCATGCTCTTTCTCTCAAAAGTAAATAAAACACTTGAAAAATTAAAAAAGAAAGAATATACATTGCCTAACAAGGTTTCTGCCCCGAGTGAAGAGTGTAAAGGTGGTGCTAAGTCTTGCCAACTGACTTCCTTAGATCTCCGAGGACCCTAAAATGGCAGGTATGCTCTAATTTTTGAATAGCACTGTCAGATAGGTGAGCTCACAGGTGGTGCCCAGGGGGCTGGGGTGGAGAACAGTCTTTGAGGAGCCCCCGTGCTCCTCTACCCCCTCTGGCCAGCACTGGACCTCTTTTCTTTGTAAAGCATCTGAAGTCAAAATAGGGTTTTGCTGCTCAAAAAATTCTTTTCCAAATCTCTGGTTGAGGTGAGATCCCTTCCCAGCTGATTTTTCAAGGACCAGCCCAGATCTTGTGGTTCTCTAATTTGTAAGAAGTAGAAGGGAATCGGGTCTTTTGTACTTGATAGGCCAGGGAAATTAAGGTGAATGGGTTAAAGCAGTTAATGGCCTGTTGGGGCCTAAAAGTCTGCTACCAATCTCATGGCCCTTTGGTGAGTACTTGTTCCTCTGGAAATGGGAGAGTCCTGGGGCCCCTGGGCACAGCTGCTGGTCTCCCTGACTCAGAGCTGCCCAGTGGCCGCATCACCACCTCTTACTACGGGGAGGGTGTCCTCACTGGATGACCAGCCCTGCCTGAAAATCATCTTGTTGCCACCAGTGTTCTGGGAAGGAGTCCTGGGAAGAACATTAGGCACAGACTTTAAGTCCGACGCACTTTGTGTCCAGACGGAGACACCCTGCCCTCACTCTGCGAGCAGACGGCATTTCCAGCTGTGGGTTCCTGCTTACATAATCCTGATGGGAAAAACATTAGGGTTTGTCGCAGGCTGGAGGGCAGATGAAATGCTGGTCAGTAGGTGTGGATTTCTGCTAGTTTAATCTGATTGTTTGCTAATCAATCCCTGTTTTGTTTTGTTTTGTTTTGTTTTTTCCTAAAGGAGCTCAAAAATCGAAAGGAAAAAGCAGTCCAGATTTCAATAGCTAAATGCCTCATTGCTCAAGGGGTGAGTTGAGAAGGGCTCAATTCTCTCCCAGACGTCATCAGTCAAGAGTTTGCTTTGTAGCAGAGAAATCACCGCAGACTCCGAAAAGGAATTTGTTGAGAGGATTTGGAGGGGCCGGCGGCTCACAGGGCCCTGTTCGTCCCCCTTCTTGCTTTCGTGTTCCCCTACTCAGTCATACCTGTGACTTGATGGAGCTTACTCTCTCATGAGACTGTGGACTACTGACAGCAGGGATGGTCTTTTTTTTTTTTCCCCCTTTAAGTTTATTTAGTTATTTTGAGAGAGAGACTGAGAGAGCAGGTGGAGGAAGGGCAGAGAGAGCAGGGGAAAGAGAATCCCAAGCAGGTTCCTTGCCGTCAGTGTGGAGCCTGATGTGGGGCTCAAACCCACGAACCGTGAGATCATGACCTGAGCGGAAACCAAGAGTTGGGCGCTTAACTGATTGAGCCACCCAGGCGCCCCAACAGCAGGGATGGTCTTATTTGTCGTATGTCCCATACCCTGTGTTGGCACGTGGGGGCGGAGTCACTGGCAACTAGCTCCAGGCCGGGTGTCAGATTGTAGTTAGGCATATTGATGGGCCGGGCTCAGGTAACAAAGCAGCACCAGTGGGGTGTTTTTACTGCCGGAAACAAGCACATTTGCAGGGGAGGAACCGCCCACCGAATGAGAAGGTGCCTTGAGCCAGTGCTCTTACCTCCACTTGCTTCCCTGGCAACCCAAATGCAAACGAACATTGGCTCAGTTTCACACCTCACTACAGGTGACACCTTACCTGTTGCACCCTCAAGCCCCGGGTAGCCCGAAGAGCCACACAGAGCGTTTGCCCTGTTCTGTCGAGCGTCTTCCGATTTGGTCTGGTTTCTCCGGACCCTGCATTTGGGAACGTGAAATTGCGCTCCTGGTTCGATCAGAGGCAGATACGGCCTGACGTGTGGCACTGTCACCTCTGATGCAGGCAATGGGAAAAGTAATGCTGAGGAGGGACAGGTGGACCCTGAAGGTCGAAGGGCTTGGGGCCCAGCTGCCCCAGCACTGAGGAAACCGGCTGCAGGAGCGCAAGCCACCGGGCTGATCGGGTCCAGGAAAGGCGTCCCATTCCTGTTGTGTTGGTTTGTCGTCCAAAACCGTTCCCAGAACGGAAGCTGGAGCTGAGACGAGATCATTGAAATCTTTTGAATTTTTTTGTAATTTTAGTTTTATTGTGATAAAATACACATCATATAAAATTTGCCATCTTTTTTTTTAAACCATTTTTAAGTGTCTAGTTCAGTAGTAGTAGTAAGTGTATTTACCTTGTCATATAATCAGTCTCCAGAACTTTCTCATCTTGCAAGACTGAACCTGTACCCATTAGACAAGAGCCCGCCCCCCCTCCCCCGTTTTCCTCATCCCCGAGCCCCTGGCCATGACCATTCTCCTTTCTGAGTCTGTGAATTGGACCCCTGTAGGTCCCTGCTTAAGTGGACTCAGGCAGGATTTGTCTCCTTGCGACTGGCTTATTTCACTCCGCATAAGCATCCTCAAGGTTCATCCAAGTGGTAGCATGTGACAGGATCTCTTTTTAAGGCTGAGTTCTATGGATGTTGTTGAGTTCTGTGTTCTATGCAGTTCTATGTAGTTCTATGTTGTATGGATTTGCCACATCTTATTTATCCACTCATCCATTGATGGGCCTGGCTTGCTTCTGCTTCTTGGCCATGCTGCTTCTCTCAAACCTCTCTGTGGCTCTCCATTTGCCTTGGGGTAAAATTTCTCCCCCATCCTTAACCTTGTTGCTCAGGACATTTCGAGACTGGGCCTCTTCCCGCCTCTCTCTCCAGCCTCATCCTCTGGCTCCTACCCTCACATCCACAAGGCTCCAGCCGCTTTGGACTCCTGAGAGGCCTCCAGACCTGTCCGCCCTCCCTGCAGTTTCTTCCCCACCCTCCCGACCCACCAGCACTCTCTCTTAGCCTGGCTGGGCCCCTGCCTGCTCAGCGTAAACAAGCTCTTCTTGATTTCCCCAAATCTGAAACTTAGCACGTCGTATTGTCCATTTCTCTTTACTTCTCGTTTTGTACCAGGGGCCTGTGAGCCATTTTTAGAGCAAGGACTGTTTTATTGACTAATCCCAGCATCTCTGCGTGGTAGGTGTGGCACATTTATTAAACACATGGGAAACATTGTCTTTTCAAATGTAGGAGGATCTTCACTGCCTCCTACTGCCCTTTTCTCTTTGCCTTTTCTCTTTGTCCCACGTTGAAATTGAGTGCTTTTTCCCCCTAGAAACAGGCTATGGTCACGTTCAGTAGTAATTGGCTCAGGGATGTCATGGGTAAAGCGTGGGGGCTAACCTGAGAACTTAACTACCATCTGGGGCATTGTTTCTTCACAGGGAAAAAACCATGTCCATTAAAAAAGAAAAATTTTTTTTAAGTTTATTTATTGAGAGAGAGCACAAGCGGGGAAGGGACAGAGAAAGAGAAGGAAAGAGAGAATCCCATCCACACCACCAGCGCAGAACCGGACGTGGGGCTCGAACTCACGAACCTCAAGATCGCGACCTGAGCCGACGTTGGATACTTAACCGACTGAGCTACCCAGGTGCCCGCCATGTCCATTTTTAAAACACCAAATGTAAACAGGCTTCTGGAACACGCACCTCTCTGATAAGTTGAGGTCTCCTAGTGACTGTGCCATTTGGTTTGGAAGCCAGAGATGTTTTTCCATCCCCGTAATGAGGACAAAGGTGAGTTGGCCTTTGTACATCAGGGAAAGAAAAAAAAAAAATCTACCCATCCACCCAGAAAGGAGAGAAAAAGGTGTAGCAACTTCAGTGGTAGTCAAGTGATTCCTGAGAACGTAACGTATGATTTTTCACAGAGGCGGCGGGCCATCGGCAGTCACACCTGGCCCCATTGGAACCAGGTGTCAGTAGCAGATAATCACCCTGTTCTCTTCGAGCCATCTGGAGTGGGACCTGTCCCTTTGCTGAGAGTGAATTAGTCTATTTTATTTTATTTAAAAAAAAAATTTATCGTGTATTTATTTTGTTTTGGGAGAGAGAGTACGAGTAGGCAAGGGGCAGAGAGAGAGGGAGACACAAAATCTGAAGCAGCCTCCAGGCTCTGCACTGTCAGTACAGAGCCCAACGTGGGGCTCGAACTCACGGACTGTGAGATCATGACCTGAGCTTAAGTCAGACACTCAACTGACGGAGCCACCCAGGCGCCCCTGAATTAGTCTATTTTAAGCTTTGCCAACAGACAAAGGGAAAGGAACGGAGAAGGGTAGGGGCAACAGAGCCGGCAGTGCTGTGACTCAGATGCCATTCACATCTCATTCTGGATTTGACTGGGGCAGAAACCAGACTTTTGGATGCCCATGACTCATTGTCTGTGGGAATGGTATCCCCTGGAGTCATGCAGTGCACAACCTGTGCAGCCATACACACCCGTCCCAAGAGGCTTGAAGGGCCTTTACACACACACACTCTTTAAACTGGAAGCCATTCGTACGTCGTTGCATTTCCTGTTTTCTTTCTGGAGACAAGAAGGTCCCTGATGCCAAGCTTTCTAGCTGAAAGGTCGGTCTCAGGTTTGTAATAACTGGGTAATTGTCTCTTAAAATAAACTAGCATCCCCAGGGCTGTAAGCTTGCCTTCCTTGCTATCTGGATGCTGAGTGCCTGTGCCGTTTCCTGTGGCCGTGTGCAGTCATCTGGAAACGTGGCTAACAGTCCCACGGTGGGGGAGGGCCGGCTTCTTTTTCTGTAACAGGAACATGCTGACTCCCTGCCAGCCCCTCCACCCTTTGTCTTCTGCCTTCTGGTCAGGAGCCGCTCTCTGTGCTTCTGTCCTCCCCCGTCGTCACCACCGTTTCGGGCTGGTGCCGTGTCTTCTCTGTGGGATGCTCACCAAATCAACGCTGATTCTTACAGGAGCTAATTCTTGCCTCCAACTTGAGCCAGTTTGCTGATTCAGTGCTGTTAAGGGTTGCTGGGTCCTTCCCTGAACGAGGGCTGGGTTGCTGATTGGGAACGTTGGTGGGAACCCTGGGGGGTGCCTTGCAGCGTTCTGGAGAAACACCTGCTCATTGGTACGGTCTTCATAGCAAATCTGCTTCTGTGAAAGTAAGCCCACTGGGGTGTTTGATTTGGTGGAGAGCAGTGTATAGGTCACACAGATCTTTTCACAGTCCTGCCTTAGGATGGTAGAAATTATTTGTAAGGCACTAAGTAAACTGGAGTTCTAAGAACAGGTTATTTCAATTATTCTGGCTCTGTCTCCTGTGAAATGAGCCTTTAAGCTTGCTTCAGGGTAATGGTGCCAGGTAGTGCTGCGCAGGGCGACCGTGGAAAGATGCACATGGTGTCCAGAGGCCATCTGGGAAGTGATGAGCAGAGGGGCGTGCTGTACTGAAGGTAGATGAGGGTTCTGGGCCATTCCGTCCTGGACGGGATGCGAGTAGACACCCAGGAGAGCATCTGTTCTGTTGGGCCGGCTCTGGAAGGCTCCTCTTCGGGCTGTGCCACTCCTCACAGCAGCACCCATGGGTGGAATGTGGGGTCCCCCTCCAGCACTGCCTGCATCCACTTTCATGATGCAAGTTACTTAGCCGGCGGTGCCCCCGGTTCCGCCCTGTCCCCTTCTCCCAACCTGCTCTACATAGATGTGTTCCCCTGGGAGCTCCCTGAGCATCCTTCTGCATCCATCTCAAAGGTGTCTGGTGCCTGGGGCCCTGGGAGAGGCCGCCCTCGGTGATGCTCTGCAGAGGTGACTGAAGAGGCGCACGTCACAGTGGGTTCCTCTCCCGTGGGTCCACGCACTGTTGACACATGTGGACACAGGGCATGTGGTTATGTTTTTGCCATATACAGCCTCCCAGGTGGTTCACTGAGTAATACCATTAGGGTGCCTGGTGTGCTGTTTCTGTTTAGGGTAACAGTAGGACAGTGAAGTCATGAAATTTCTGGGTGGCATTTAATGGCTGGAATTAGAAACTGGCCCTGTACTTAATACCTAGGACAAACTATCTTCCGTGGCTGTTTCTGTTTTGTTCGGCCTCATTGAGCTAATGGTAGGTGTCACCAAAGAGGTCAGCGTGTTTTACCCAAACCTTCTGCTTGGAACGGGAGAGCCTCTTCAGATGAAAGCTCCCACCCCTCCCACAACTACACCTGTATTCACTTCACTCCAAGGATTGCAGAGGACGGGTCCCCCGCCCCCTTCCTCCAAGCATGGGACAGAGGAGGTGCTCTGGCCTGGGAGATACTTCACCTGAGTCTAGGCGACTGTTTGGCAGGGGTGACCAAAAAAATGCCAGTAACATGCTAAAACTGGGTCGCCTGTAGGTCTCATTCGGCGTGTAACATTCTCTAACCTCTAGACACTGAAGCTTCTTTAGAAAGTGGCTTTAAGAAACCTCTGGGCTTACTGTTGAGAATACCATTTGGTGGGTCCCTCGTCCTTCTTTATACCTCAGCCAAGTGATCGTTGTCATGGCAACAGAGCTGCGCCTGCAAAGGCTTTTCTAATAGCATGTGAGGAGATCTGAAGCTTCCTGAGACTGTTAGTAATTATCTTCTAAAAAAAAAAAAAAATGTTCTGAATATGGTGAACATTTTAATGGGCCCTGTTCCATCCTGATGGGGACTTCCGAGGGCCGTATCAGTGCCCTGTCTAAAAAGGCTAATAAAAATACTCCTCTTGATTTTGCCCTGTTTTTTTTCTTTTGTGCACTTTCCTACGTGGTAGAAGAATCCATTGTTCCATAATCCCGTGCACATAGTAGGTACCCCTATAATTTTACTTGCACAGGCAAAACAGCCGAGCTTTGATCTAAATATTCTTTTTTTTTTTTTAATTTTTTTTTTCAACGTTTATTTTATTTTTGGGACAGAGAGAGACAGAGCATGAACGGGGGAGGGGCAGAGAGAGAGGGAGACACAGAATCGGAAACAGGCTCCAGGCTCCGAGCCATCAGCCCAGAGCCTGACGCGGGGCTCGAACTCACAGACCGCGAGATCGTGACCTGGCTGAAGTCGGATGCTTAACCGACTGCGCCACCCAGGCGCCCCTAAATATTCTTTATTAGATTAGCATCTAGGTATATATAGCCTTTCACTAAATGATCTTGAACCTCAAGCCAGGCAGGCCTCCCAGAGCTCACAGGGGTCAGAACTCCCGCCTCTTTTGTTTTCACACCATGGGACAGCCAGGACCCACAATTGAGTGTAACTCTGATAAAGGACTGCTCATTGCCCCCTGCTGGGAGCTCAGATGTAACCCAGCTACCCACATGCTGGGAGTATCTGCATTACGCTTCAGGATGAGTTATTGTCCAATTAAAAAAAATTATTTCTGTTTTGGTTTCCTTTATCTGCAAATATCTCCGGAGCCTTTATTCTGGGCCACACATCTTGCCCGACTCTGGGAATTCAGAGCTGGCTGGGACGCTGTTGCTGTCCATGAGGGAGTGGGGGACCCAGGCCCAGGAAGTAGGAAGCCCAGGGCGGCGTTACCGGTGCGGTAACGCATCACAGTGTAGGAAAGAGGCAGGTGAGCTAGCAACGTCTGGTCCCCTTAGTTTCCCTTCCTCTCCCTTCCTCCATTGTCCCATCCTTAACCGCATGTGCTGGAGCCCTATGAGGTACTAATCCTCCATAGGGCAGAGGGGAAAGCTTACTCCATGCTTTTTTTTTCTTTTAATGTTTGTTTATTTTTGAGAGAGAAAGGGGAGGAGAGGATGAGTCGGGGAGGGGCAGAGACAGAGGGGGACAGAGGATCCGAAGCATGCTCTGTGCTGACAGCAGCAAACCCGATGCAGAGCTCGATCTCTTGAACTGTCAGGTCATGACCTGAGCTGAAGTTGGACACTCAACTGACTGAGCCACCCAAGCACCCCCCATGCCCACTTTTTTATACTGAGTCACTCTGAAGGCTAGTTAATGTCCTACCTAATGGGGGGACATGGAGGCCAGTGGGAATCAAGGACCACTTTGTGACCTGCACTTAGCTTGTGTCCAGCCGTTTTCCCCTCACATGTTGTCAAATGCTCCTGAGCTCTCTTTTTCTCTCTGGACCCAGATTTGCAGTTCCGTGTGTTGGCAGGGGAACCTCTGGTGAGGGGTGAGGAAGCTTCACCAGCAGGAGGCTGTCCCAACAGCAGGCCCCAGTGTCCTGTGGGGGTATGGCATCCCCTGTGTCCCTCCTCCCAAGTCTAGGACATCTGGCCCACCTAGGTTTTGCCTGCGGGGTGGGGGATCCCTGTGGTGGTAGATTCTCAGGGAGTTTGGGAAAGGTGTATTGGCTAATGCACGACCCTCGACCCATAGTGTAGCTGCTGGTCTGGCAGCAAGTTGGCCTCACCTGGGAGCTGGTTAGAAACACAGAATCTCGGGGGCGCCTGGGTGACGCAGTCGGTTAAGCGTCCGACTTCAGCCAGGTCACGATCTCGCGGTCTGTGAGTTCGAGCCCCGCGTCAGGCTCTGGGCTGATGGCTCGGAGCCTGGAGCCTGTTTCCGATTCTGTGTCTCCCTCTCTCTCTGCCCCTCCCCCGTTCATGCTCTGTCTCTCTCTGTCCCAAAAATAAAAATAAAAAACGTTGAAAAAAAAAAATTAAAAAAAAAAAAAAAAAGAAAGAAACACAGAATCTCAGGTCCACTCCAGACCTTCTGAGTCACAATCGGCACTTTAGCAAAATCCCCGCGTGATCACATGAAAGTTTGAAAAATTACTGCTCTACTTCCTGTGAGACTTTAGGGCCAAAGTAGCAAATACAAGGCATGCATGGCAGACATTGCTAGCTGATCTAGGCACCCTCTTTTCCTTCAAGTCCAGATCCAGCCTCAGAATCCTTCTTAACTCAGTGTTCCAGGCATCATTAACAGGCAGTTGGAATTATCCCAGAAGGTAAAACCCATTTGCCTCCCCTCCCTGCCTGTGTGAAGAACTCATCTGAAAAAACAAGGAAATGGCTTTTTGCCTAGACCTTAAGGGTTAAGAATCATGTCCCTAATCATTCCCCAGGGAAGAGGAAAGGAACACAAGGGCCCACTGAAGGAACAGCTGTTGGCAACCGGAACATACACAGTGCAGTGGCACTAAACCAAACCCAGCTAGTCCTCTGCGGTCAGGCAGTGAACTTGACGAAGCAGGAAAAGCCCCTGTGTTACCCTGACTCCTGCAGTCCCCCTCGGAACACAGGGCCAGTCCTGTGCTTTCTGGCAACTTCCTGTTGGGTTTGTTTGATGACTGGGCAACAGTTAGGTTTAAACCACTCACGAATAGTTATTGTCCTCAGGAAGTATTTGTGCTCTGTTAGAAGAACTGGGGAAGAGAAGGACACAGGAGAACAGAGCAGGAAGAAGGACAAGAGTAGCTCTGCTCATCGAGTAGAAAGTCCACATCCCATCCCGTGACCGGCTCTCAGGGGCATATCATGCAGGCCAGTTAGGTCAACCTCAGAGGGTCATTAGGATGCTAGAGTTGTATCCTGCTTTAATGAAAATTGGGCCGGAGCAGTGAGGAGACCTAGAAATAACTGAAAATGGTTTTGGGTTCACATCGCTACTGTTGACCTTGAGACTCAGCTGGGGAACTAGACCCGAAAACCGGTTTACGCCCTTGCGTTGAACAGCAGGCTGGGGGCCTATAGGGTCCTCAGGATGCTTGGGTCGCATCATGGTGCTACTCTCTTGCCTGCCTGAGCCCTGTACCTGCTTTCTCTGGTTGTTACGAGCCAGCCTGCTGTTGTCTGTTCTGGTCAGTGTTCCGGTTTCTAATAGATCAGAAGCCATCCAAATATTCATCCAGAAACCGTTTGGGGAAGGTGCAGCTTGAGATACAAATGGAGGGGAAGAGGAGTATGAGACAGTAGATGAGTCCCTGTCAGTGACCAGAAGTCTGACTGTGTGCCTGTGTGCCACTGGTGGAATCTAGGCTGATTGTGGCCATTCTTCCTCTAGAATCTTATATCTTAGCTTCTCTTGATTAGTTCCCTGTCGCAGTGGTAGGAGGGGGTGTGCAGCAGGCACGGGAGAGGAGTGGGGAGCAGGGAGGGGTGCTAAGAGAATTTGGAAGAGCCAGTGTTAGAGGCCTGGAACTCGCAGCTTGGCATGCCTGCCACTTCCCACGTACTCAGGTTTGCTGAGCACCTGCTATGTCCAGGGATATGCACACATCCCATCCTGTGCTGTTTTATGAGACACCATGTTAGTAGAAAAGAAAAAGTCTGTAGTTTGGCTGAGTAAAGATAGCGTCACCATGAAATTGTACTCCAGAGGTCCCTCCTGGGATGGGGCAGAAGCTGAAAGGATGATTTTGGGAAAGATACTCCTAGTGAGTAGGGAAGGGTCCAGGGTCCTCTGCATGAATAAATAGCACCCCCTCCAAAGGAAGCTAGCAGATGGTGACGTGCTGAGACCCTCTGTGTCCACCCTGAAGCCAGGGCCTGTTCATAGTCCAACAAGGAAGTGGTGACAGTGAAGTCTGCCTGATAAAACAGATATCTGAGTGGAGTTAAACAGTGGGGGCGGGGGGGGGGGGGTTGGTGAACACCTAATTTCTCATCTGTCAAATATTTTAAGATGTATTTGTAATAGTGAGATATCCTGAAGAATGTTTAAAAGTTCTATAGACTCAGCCCTGGATCCCAAACCTGAACTCTACTGTGGCACCTTGGGCAAATTACTTAACTTCTCTGAGCGTCCTTGCCCTTATCTGTAAAATGAGAATAAGAATACCTACTTTATAATGATACCTATATGAGGAGTAGAATGAGGTTCTAAAAATTGAATACAATGTGCTTGCAGGTGCCTATTAGATTACAAGCAGTCAGAAAATGGTAGCTGTTCCTAATAACTGGGAAAGCAGCAAGATTGCTTCCTGAGAGCTGATAAAGTCGACACATTCTGGCAGAGTTCGGGGATGCACAGAAGCCCCTTAAAGGAGTAAAATAGTTCTTAGGCCAGCAACCCATGAGGGTAGCCTGATTCTGGATAGCAGAGGTTTTGTTTTGTTTTTGGTTTTTTTTTGAGTTTTATTTATTTATTTTGAGAGAGAGAGTGTGAGCACACACGTGGGGGAGGGGGAGAGAGAGAGAAGGAGAGAGAGAATCCCAAGCAGGCTCAGCACCATCAGTGCAGAGCCCCATGTGGGGCCTGAACTCACAAACCTTGGGATCACAACCTGAGCCAAAACCAAGAGTTGAACCCTTAAGTGACTGAGCCACCCAGGCACCCCTGGATAGCAGAGGTTTTAAACATAAATTGTTAGTCCCAAGGAGGGTCTGTCTGGTCACCAGCAGAAGCAGAACCAGGGCATAGCTCCAGAGGCAGCATCAAGGGCTCACTCTCTGGGGTGTCATCCCTTTCGAGGAGATGGATGTGTCAGGCTCTCTCTGATCCCTCGAATAACTGCCCTGTTCTGTGTCTGTAGGGTTCATCAGGCCCCCTTCTAAATCATCTGGCCTTCCCTGAAGGCCTCCTGAGAGGTGATGCCCAGATCTGTGGCTGTAAGCATCTTACTGCCCGACAGTTCAATTTCACAAGCCAAGAAGACACAGCGGCCCACATCTGCTTCGCTGGCCCGAGTTGGCATCCTTGAGTCGCGCACCTGCCTCCAGCGGGAGCACCTCTCTGCGCCCGCGGGTCAGAGGCAGACCCTCGTGGTGGGCGTTACCAATGGCAGGTGGCAGAGGGCCGGAGACGTCTCCTGGGTGATTCCCCCCCCACGGCGTCTTTCAGCCTGCTGCCTTTCCATCTGAAGTGACGTGACGGTGGGGAAGGATCCCTGTCGGAATGCGTTTGCTGCTGCTCCGTCTTCCCCAGAGTGTGAGCGGGTCCGTGTGTTTGTGTTTCCATATTACCACTCTCGCTTTGCTTTTAAAACAGCAACAAAGAAAGAGGAATATTGGTCTCTGTGGCTGCCAGTACCGTGCCTGCCAGAATCTCGTGCTTGCTGAAGCCGCCAGATGGTGGTAGGGCTGTGTGTGGTTTTGTTTCCTCTGCTTTTTGAAAAGTCGTGAAGTGGGAGAGGCTGGGGAGTGTGAGCTTGGCTGCAAGAGTGTCAGCTGATAACAGTTTGCAGTGCCTTCCACCCCGCACGTGGGCACGAGGGTGTCTTCCCAAAATGTGCTGCTGACCCTCTCCGGCATTTGCTGAGCGCACAGTATTAGCTGTCCCGTAAACACCAGCTGGATTGTCCGTTGCCTCAGCCACATACAGTAGCTGAACAATCCAGTTTTTCAAACAGGAAACTCCATGTGTTTGTCTCTTCCGTGAAGATGGAAGCGGGTTGTTAGGATTGCCATTGTAGCAAAAGGGAAGTTACGCTTCCTTTGCGGGGAGCTGTAGCGGTTTATTTTTGACAAATCTTCTACGTTTTTCACTTTTGTCCTAAGGGACCCCATGAGGACAAAGGGGCAGATCCTTCCACTGCTTAAAACCGTACGCACCTTTCTCATCCGTTAGTTTCCTTGAAGTCAGATCGTGTATTTGTTGCAAGAACGTTTGGGTGATCTAAGAAGCCGAGTAGCTCATACAGAAGTGCTGGGGGTTCTTGAAACCACCGCCAGGGCTAACATAAGGTGTGTGGATGCTGTTCAGTGATTGAAGCCTGAAAGTGTCTCTACGGAGCAGAGCGAGCTTACATGGCTGATGTAAATGGTAAACGGCCAGGGTGGTAACCGCGATAGGAACTGGTTGTTTTTCTCTCCCTCTCCCCTGATCCTCCCCTCCCTGTAGTTAAACAAATGTAGGGCATCAGATGATGCCACCTCCTCCCTGTCGTCCATTTCTCTTGTGTCTGAGGATAAAAATAAAATGCTGATGAAGCCAAAAGAAACGCAGCTAATTTGTTCTTAATATCCTGAGTGGCCTTCTTTGACCTTTAATGAAAATGAAGGGGCCCCCGGCAGGAGCCATCCGCCTCAAAAGTGCACGGGGATGGGCAAGGGTGTGTTTCCCAAACAAGAGAGAGGGCAGCCAGTGTGGGACTCCTGAGAGGGCATCAGAAGCTTCTCTGTTAATTAAAGGCAAGAGTGTGATGCCAAGCGGTAGGGAACTGCTGGTGTGTTGCTTTGTGAGTTTTCTAAGGTACTTTCCAGCCCAAGGGTCACCCTGAAAATTCCCTGCTTCCACGTGTAGGTGAAATGAGGGCCGGGGCTGTCTCCCTGTTCATAGCACAGTGATGGGCCCACGGTGACATTTCCTCAGTGTTTGTTGAGTACAGGAGCTGCCCCGTCTCTTCTCCAGCATCCTGGCTGCCATGGGATGCTTTCCCTCGAAGGAGGAGGGAGGGTCATCTGGTCCAGCCTGGGGGTCAGTTTCTAGAGCCTCCAGCAGGTATGCCCGCCTCCTCCTGAGGTCCAGTTGGTCCCCTGCCTGGAGTGCTGAAGTGCTCCCTACAGACCCATCTTTTCATCCATGTGGCAGTGGTGGCCTTTGGACGTGGCCCCTTGAACCGGATACTTGGATAGCATGTGGTCTTTGTTAGCCAGGGCATCGTGGTTGAGCTTTTCCAGGCATAATCTTATTCGAATTCAGGCTCACGCTCAGGTGCCATTTTGAGACACTTTTACTTTCCCTTCTGGAGTCCAGGTACCATCACTTAGAGTTGTAAGAACCCTGAAACCCACCTGCAAGATCGCAGAAGTGGGGTTCCAGCTTCCTTGTCAGGTGTGGCACTGGTGTGCGTGTGGAGCCACGGTGGCCGTGGCGCGTGCTGGCCTCCAGGCGTCCCCCAGGGCGGCAGATGGTGTCCCCAGCCGCGCCCTGTTCCGTCTGGCCACAGTGGCAGCTGACGCATGCCGAGGCAGGTTCTGTGATGCGATGCCTGGGCAGTCTTCCAGCCGGTCATCAAGGTGAAAGACACCTGACATTTTAAGACTTCTGCGCTGTTGAAGAGCAGGGGCTTGAGCGAAAGGACAGACACACTCTTTCCTCATATACTGAGCCTGTGATACTACAACCTGCCATGAGCCATTGCAGAAGGATCCCCTGAGTGGCCGATGATGGTACCAAGCAGTGGATTCCATAGGACCTTTCCTTTCCATCCTTTGCTGGAAGGAGGCTAGTGACGCAACTGTCTTGATCTTTGCAACGTAAAAATAAACAACAGAGAAGTAAGGCTGGGGACACCTTCAAACGCTGGCTAGTCAAGGACAGCTGCCTGCCTGTTTTGGAGACCTGGAACACTGAGAGACTGAGGCTCACTGCAGTCGGCTGACCATGAACCTCTTGAAGCTAGAGCTTTGAGTACCATCAAATGACCACTTCGCTGATGTGAACATAAGTACGGCCTTTCCAAGGCAGACCCTCTGAACTGCTCCTTCCCAGCTTTGGTCTCCTGAGATGTTTGGGAAGAAGGAATTATCTGGGCTTTTGCAGAAACCACCCTCTGTACTGTTAACTTGCCTTCCATGTTCTCATTAGCCAGCTCCTTGGAGAAGGGCGATATTCCACATGGAAGAAGGGAGGGCTGTGCTGCGATGGCTGGTGCACTGATGTGGGTGGTTGCTCCAGTCAGGCCACAGTTCCTCTGGCGTCTGCCCTCCTGTAGGACTTGGCTGACTATTGCCACACCAAAGCCCTACTTAACTGGCCCATTGATGTATCCAGCACTCCGTGTTTCTCTATAAACTATACCAACCCCTGCCTTTCGTAAGCTCATAGCTGGTAGATCTTTTTCTGTATATCCACATGTTACGGACCCTCATGAAGTTATTTGATTATAAGGTCGGCAAATCTTTGGAATATGAGTGTAAAAACCAAGATTGGTTATTTCTGCACAGTAAGTGGAATGCTTAAAAGATAGGCTAGAAGCAAGTTGCTTTTAGACAGAAATGTCACCATCAGATGACATATGGATGAGGCAATTGTGAAAGATCAGGGGACAAGACTATAAAAATCTGGGATACTCAGACTATTTCACAAGAA
The DNA here is from genome assembly GCF_014898765.1 of Herpailurus yagouaroundi. Taxonomy (NCBI): domain Eukaryota; kingdom Metazoa; phylum Chordata; class Mammalia; order Carnivora; family Felidae; genus Herpailurus; species Herpailurus yagouaroundi. The sequence continues at coordinate 33,220,793 of NW_024412417.1, read as the reverse complement.
GCCCAAACTCTCAATCACAGGTGATGCTCTTCGGGTGTGATGTGCACAACAGAGATGACCTGAAACATGAGTCGGGCTCGCTGTTTGTTAGAGTACAGTCATCCACGTGTGAGTCTAAGAAAGTTAGACCCTTCCCGAGGTCACACAGCTAGTGAGCTGGGGGTGGGGGTGGGGGGGAGCTGGGCTTTGAATCCACATTGTTTGACTTCAAAGCCGAGCTCTCTTAACCTCTCTGCTGCTTTTCTTCTTGATCCCCGTGTTAGTCTGGGAGAGGACAGGGAGCTGGTGCCATGACTCCGGATTGGCCACAGTGAGAGTGGGGCTGTGGGAGCCCCGGGGCCTGCAGGCTGCTTGGGGGCCACATGTCAGTCAGGTATGCGGCGTGGGGTGGGTGGAATGCAGCTGGGACTGGGCCCCCAGAACTCTTCTGAGGTCAGTGGGGGAAGGGGACAGGGTCACATACCACAAGAGGTAAGATTTGGTGTGGATAAAGCAGATATGTTTTGGAAAAAGATTCCTGATAAAAATGTGCCACGGGGGTGACCTCCAGTCTGAAATTGATGTGTTTGGTGCACTCGGTGTGATTGGTGGTCATATGCCTGGGAACCACACACGGCCACCCATCTTAGATCTTTTAAACTTTAACCGGATGGGCGCAGGAAGCAATTTCACGCATCCGGGTGCAGCAAGGACAGAGTGAGGGTTTTGTGACGCCTGTTTGGTGTCCGGTGTCACCCATCTTCAGAGACGCTTTGGGGCTGTCAGTGCATTGCTGGCCTGCGTCCAGATAGAAGTCACGAGCTGCTGGGCGCTCGGAGGTCACTTACTCCACCGCCCTGTTCCTCTGAGCTCTCGTGGGTCCCACAAAGGAGCCCTTCCTAACTCCACCCGAGGTGGGTCTTCTGTGCCTGGGGTCTTGCCTCACGTGGACTTTTCTGCCTCCCTTTCATAGCTGTTTTTACAGTTGAACGTAAGCTGCCTCTGGTGGAATTAATGTGTCCCTAAGGCTGCAGGGGAGGGAGTTAGTGCCTGTTGACTTTATGGGGAATGTCAGCCGTGTGTTTTGAAATTAATGTTTCTTTAACGGCGAGTGGAGTATTTTCTTGGTCACATCAACAGGAGGCTCCTATTGCCTCTGTGCTTAGGAAGCCGGGGGTGGGTGGCGAGCTTAGCCCCCTCTCCTAGCCGCTGCTGGTACAGCTGAATATGTCACCTGTGACTTCTCAAGACCCAGCACCAAGATCAGCGAGCCCTCTTATGGGAAAAGGTCACAATTCCCCCTTGGCCGGTGGTTCTCGACAGGGGCCATTTTGCCCCCCCTCCCCACCCTGGCAAATGTCTAGCGACATTTCTGGTCCTCACGACTTGGGGTGTGTTTCACCCGGCAGTGCTCGGGGCAGCCCCGTGCAACAAAGAAGGATTTGGTCCAAGATGTAAGCAGTGTTGGGGTCGGCAAACCCCGCAGTAGGTGGGGGGCCCCGTCCTGTTGAGCCCTCTCCTGCAGAGGCCTCAGAGAGAGCCCTCCTGTCCAGTGGTTCTTTCTGACTGCTAATCAGGCTTCCCAACAACATGAGCCCTCAGAGGGCCTCCGGGACGCACAGTGACTTATTGTCACCCTGCGCTTCGACTTGAGCGCTTCTTAAATCTTGCTCCCCCCTCCCCCCTTCTGCCGCAGAAGCTGGGCCTGACAGACTGGCTTTTCAGTCCTCGCTGGCCACCTGCATGCTGTAGACCCCTCCATGGCCTGTGCATTAGTCCCCTGCTGCGTGGGGAGACGGAAGCCGCCTGCAAATGAGGCAGCATGGGTGGATGGGACGATGCCACTGGGTGTGCACCGTGGTCCCGCCTTTGCAAAGCCACTGTGGCCAGTTGCGTTCTGAAGGGTGTAGCCGTTTAGGACTTTGTTGGGGGGGGGGGCGGGGAGGGATGATAGCAGCTCCTTATTTTCCCTTATCATCCCCAAAATGGCATTAAATAGTTTGCATTCTGTTATTTTAGTGTGCCTCTTTGTCCTCAGTTGGGAATGTCTCCAGCTTATCATAGTGGGAAAGGGCCTTTCAGTATCAGTAAAAGTGGGGCTTGGATCTTGGCTCTGCGCTTCCCAGCCCTGTGGCCCTCAGCAAGTTAGCGAACTCTTCTGAGCTCGTTTTTTCCATTTATAAAATGGGGATGAGAATACCAACCCCACAGGGATGCTGCAAAGGTTGCATTCCTTTGCCCCATTTCGTAGCTATCCCTACCAGACAGTCTGCTGGCCCCTTAAGGGTCAGACCCTTGTTGTCCTCTTCAGAATCACTTTAATTCTTGCTGCATGGTAGATCCCCATCATGGGTGCATTGAGTCTTCTAGAAAGATAGGTTGAAGTCCCCCCCCCCCCCCAGTATCTGTGAATATGACCTTATTTGGACATAAGGTCTTTGCAGGTGTAATCAAGTTCAGGTGAGGTCATTAGGGTGGGCCCTAATCCAGTGTGGCTGGTGTCTTTAAAAGAAGAGAGAAATTTGGACACAGACACATGCAGACACAGGCACAGATGCCTCATGTGAAGACGGGCGCACAGGGGAGACCGCCACTCGAAAATGAAGACACAGTCGGGAGTGAAGCTTTGACAAGCCAGGAATTGTCTGGAACCACCAGAAGCTGGGAAGAGGCAGGAAGGATTCTCCTTTGCAGGTTCCCAGGGGAGCACGGCCCCATCAGACTCCTGGCCTCTAGACGTGTGAGGACAGTATGTTGTGGCTGTGTTAAGCCCGCTGGTTTGGGGTGCTTGGTTACGGAAGCCCCAGGAAACTGGTGCACCACTCAGCAAACGTTTATGGAATTTTTAAGTGTCTTCAGGTGCAAAACATAGTATTCTACCCCGACATTCGTACTTTGCTAGTCTAGCCTCTGGACCCTATTCTTTTTTCTCCACTGTTGGGCTCCTTTGCAATCCATCCAATTTAGATCACTGACTGATTTGTGCTACTTTATTATGAAAAACCTTTGCTTGTTACAGGAGAAAGCTCTTACATGTGCCACATGGAAAAGAATTAAGATTTTTGCCATAAAGTATATCTACATCCGCAGCCACTTGGAGACCGTTATTTCTTTCAGCAGCAGGTTGCTTCCTGGTGCTACGGGGAAGCACGGGAGGCCCTTGCTCCCTGCTCTCTTCTCCTTTCAACTGGCAAGAAACAAAACCAAATCAAAGTGGCTTTAAAAATAAGGAGATGTGGGGCACCTGGGTGGCTCAGTCCGTTAAGCGTCTGACTTCAGCTCAGGTCGTGATCGCATCACGGTTTGTGAGTTCGAGCCCCATGTCAGGCTGTCTGCTGTTAGTTCAGGGCCCGCTTTGGATCCTCTGTCCCCCACTTTCTCTGTCCCTCCCTTGCTCATGCACACTGTCTCTCAAAAATAAACATTAAAAAAAAAAAAAAAAAGGAGATGTATGCTCTTACAAAACAGGAGCTCTGGGTCCAGAGGAAGACCAGGCTGTGTGTGTTAGTTTCAGAGGACGGGTCTCATCCTGAGGCAGGTGTCCCCGTGGCCATGATGATAGGTGACTGCAGTAACTGGGCACCCTGCTTCTGTTTACATCCTGTGGTGTCTCTTTGTTGTGTTGATGTTCAGATCAGGGTCTTTTCCCCACAGGCTTCTACGACAACCTCTCCAACCTCTCCTCCTCGTCCCACCCCTAGACCAGCCACTGCTGGGAGTAGGGGGTGGGGGTGGAATTAGATCATTGGCCCGGACTTAACCAGCTGACAATTCATAGGCTCTGGTGAGACACGCATTGCCCCTCTGCACTCTCCAAATGAGCAACTCTTATGCAGTGCTGGTAGGCAGGGTAATGCCTCCCCAAAGATGTCTACATCTTCGCCCCTGGAGCCTGTGACTATGTTACCACAGTGTAAGGCAAAAGGACTTTGCAGATGTGATTCAGTTAAGGATCGTGAGACAGGGAGATTATCCTGGATTCTCCAGCTGGGTCTGTGTAATCACAAGGATTCTTATAGGAAGCAGGTAGAGAGAATCAGTGTCTGAGAAGATGTGAGAACAGTGCAGAGGTCAGAGAAGACAAGAGATGCTAAGTAGTTGGCTTTGAAGATATTAGAAGAGACCACAAGCCAAGGGATGCAGGCAGCCCCTAGAAACTGGAAGAGGCAAGGAACAGATTCTCCCCTGGAGCCTCTGGAAGGACTGCAGCCCTCCCAAGGCCTTGATCTTAGCCCAGTGAAACAGATTTTGGATTTCTGACTTCTAAAACTATAAGATTATAAATGTGTGTTGCTTTAAGTCAGTAAGTTTGTGGTAATGTATTACAAAAACAATAGGAAGCGAATATACCATTCTCTCTTCAGATTGAGCTCGCATCAGTATAGATCTTTTCTAAGAGAAGAATCTCCTGTTGATGTTGGACATTGTATAGTGTGCACTTATAAGACACACCAAGATTTATGGATTAAAGAAAAGACAAACCCAGTCCGTGGTCCTGCCTCCAGGTAGAGCCAGCGTGGTGATTTGCTCCCAGAATGGTAAATGTTGGTTCCTTCATCCGGCACCAGTGCTGGGTACAGGCAGCACAGAAACGAGTAAGAGCTTGTCCTCACTCACAGGCTCCTGAGCGTCTCAACCCAGCCGTTTGATTCCATAAATATTCTCACTGTCAAGTCAGAGCCCTTCCACATGTCTGCTCTGTCTTTGTAGCTACAGCCGGTTTCCTCTGAAAGCTCTTTCGAACTTGCTGATTTTTTTTTTTTTTTTAAGTTTTAGCCAGGGTCAGGAAGAGCATAAGATGTTAAGCACCTCCACACATAGAGCTATTTTTAGGGTGCCCCATGTTGCTTAGATCAGCAGTGCCTCCAGCGGCTGGGTCCCGGGGTCCACAGAGGATGTCATCTGCTCTGTGCCAATTGGACGGAGAGAATTGCCATTTGGAAGTTTTCTTTGCGGTTTTTATTTCCTCCCCTCTCAGGGTTTCCTGTGCCGCAGGGCCCGGGGGTGAGCACAGACAGCATGTTTAGAAACTGCTGGTTATCGCACCGTAGGTCAGCTGTTTCTGGGAAGCATTGGGCTTTCCTGGAGATGACACGTGACTGGTGGCCGTCCATGGAAAATGTCTGGGAAGGTGAGAGAAAGAATGGAGCAGAGAAATGGGGTGAGGGAACCAACCTTGAGGTGATCATTTCCAAGCCTAGAAATCAATCTTGAGGAAACTGAGGCATGGGTTGTCAGTGAGGCATCTGCCCCCCACTTAGCTCTCAGTGTTAGCCTAGCAAGGATTGGAGCTCAGTCCTCTGGGACCAGTTCGACATTTCTAGGGTCCAGAACCAGAATTTGAGAGCGGGGCTTTAAGGGCCTAACACCCATAATAGCGTGTCGCTAAGTAAATTCAGCAGGATTCATTCTAGGCTTTCCGTCCTGCCCCTGCCTACCTTCCTGGGTCTGTAGTAAATGCCGTGTGCCGGGTGGTTAAACGCATAGGCTCTGGAACTTGAGTCTCGGTTGGAATCCCACTTACTGACAGCACGACCCTGGACAAATTCCACAAGGCACTGATGGAAACGGGGGTAATCATACTAGCACAACCAGGATTTTGCAGGATTGAATGAGTTCATGTGTGCACAGCGCTTACCCCAGGGCCTGGCACAGCCTAAGCTCTATACAGATGCCATACCTTCCCACGACCTTAAACACCACCGTCCTGCATTTTAGGTAACTACGTGCTATGACAGGGTACGTCTGTGCTCCATGCTTTATTTGCCCTGCTCCCTACAATGAGATTTTGCTTCCAGTTTTTCTTGTCAACAACATTTCGATGACTGTCCTCATAGGTGGGGATTTGCTCTCGTCCTTAATTGTTTTCTCTGGTTAAATTTCTAGAAGTAGGATTGCCAGGTCAAACAGGGGACTTGTCTTGAAGGCTTTTCTGGATAGACGCGGCCACATTCTCCTCCAGAAAAGTATTCGTTTACACTCCTTCCAGCAGTGAATGAGTGTGCCAGTTTCCTTGCATGGCCGGGTTATTCACTTTGAGTCAAATGAAGGCCCAGGAAAAATAGGAGATATTTCCCCGGGGATAAAGTGTTCCTCGTCCCTGCTTATAAGCAATAAAGGCTTAGGAGAACCTGTAGAGAGCCCAGGAGGCAAGTGGTGTGCATGCAAACAGCGCCCTCTACTGGTTTTCCCGGGTGGAGCATGGTGAGCTGCAGTAGATGGGGATGCTCAGGTGGTTTCTAACTCCAGAGTGGCTGCAGGTGCCAGTGGCTAAAGGGCAACATTTTACCAAGACTTTCGGCCATTTAAAAAGTCAGCCTCCGGTGACCTTTAGGTCTTGCTCAGGTTCTCTTACAGCAGTGCTTCTTCTCAACTGGGATTTTGCTCCCCAGGGAACACTGTACTGTCTGGAGACATGTCTAGATGTCACAAAATTGGGGGCTGCTACTGATTTGTGGAAGGTCAAGGCCAGGGATACTGCTAAACATGCTACAATGTACAGGATAACCGCCCCCCCCCCCCCCACGGAGAATCAGGTGGGTGAGGGGGGGGTAGTCTTCAGGCTGAGAAATCCTGTGAGTTTTTTTTTTTTTAAGCTTGCTTATTTTGAGAGAGAGAGAGAGAATGAATGAATGAATGAATGCATGAATGAATGAATCCCAAGCAGGCTCCGCACTGTCAGCACAGAGCCTGATGCAGGGCTCGATCCCACGAATCATGAGATCATGATCTGACTGAAACCAAGAGTCAGACACTTAACCAACTGAGGCACCCAGGCACCCCTGAGAAACCCTTTTTTGGGGAGTGGGAGAATTGTTCTAGAAGACTTCTCTTTTCAGACTAAAATATAGAAATATTCATATTGAATACTTATTACTATTAACACTAATTTATTTGGTTCTGGAAAACCTGCTAGTTTTGCAGAATAAAATGGCAAATAAGAGGAACTGAAATAGCACATTGACCTTTCTAGAAGAGAAGGCAGAGGGGGAGATACGAACCATAATAACATCACCAGCACTAATAAAGGAGGGAATTCCTTTCCCGTTAACTTGGCTTCATTAAGCCTACCATAAATGCCTACAGCTTTCCCTTGAAGGCCTTGTCTGTGAAAAATAGTGCTTCATGTGACATTCTGCCCCCCCCCCCCCCGATTTCATGAGCCCCAATGTTTTCATAACATTTATAATTGAGCTTTTCCAGTGCTTGGTGCAGAATTCCCATCTGTAGTTGTGACGTGCTCCCCACGCCCAAGTAAGTGCTGATTCGGGCATTGTTTCTTGGAGGGGGCAGGAAGGGCACTTCACAAATAGTCTTAAAGAGGGTGTGCCTAAAGGGAGCAGCGTGACCAGAATTTGGGGAAAATAAAACTGAATCACAGCTTACATTGACATTTGTTCAGTGCGGGACCCCCTTTCACTAGTGCTACCCAACCCCCTCAGAAAATGCTCCCTTGTTTCGTTTTGCTTTGGCCTTGCTAGTCTCTGAATTACTCGTATTCTAGAATATGTACCTTGAAACAATTAGCCGGAGTAGCCTTGTTAGCTGTTCTAAATAACGTGAAGAGGGTTATTTTGCCAGAAGTGGAAAACAGAACAAAACAACAGCTTTTCCTTGAAAGTCAGGATACTATTTTGATCATTTTCCTTGGGAAGTGTTTTTCAGATTGTAGGTCATGATCCGGTAGTGGGTTGTAAAACCAATTTCTGGGTCACAGCGTTTAAAGAAAATCAGATAGAGTATAAAATGTTACTGGGCATTGCATACAGTAAAAGTAACTTCTATTTTGGTGATTATAGGAAAATGTGTCACCCTGTGTGTCTGTGTGTGTGTGTGTGTGTGTGTGTGTGTGTGTGTGTATGTGTGTATGCGCACATGCGTGGTGAGAAGCAGTGGCTTGGGTTTTATCACATGGTGAAATATGGCTTGTTTTCAAATTATTTCATTCTCTTTTCAAGAGTTCAGTGATTCTGGGGCACCTGGGTGGCTCAGTCGGTTAAGCGTCTGACTCTCAGTTTCAGCTCAGGTCATGATCTCATGATTTGTGGGATCGAGCCCCATCAGGCTCTGTGCTGACGGTGCAGAGCCTGCTTGGGATTCCCTCTCTCTCTCTCTCTCTCTCTCTCTCTCTCTCTCTCTCTCTCTCCCTCTCTCCCCCTCTCTCTGTCCCTCCCCCCAATGGCACTGTTTCTCTCAAAATAAATAAACTTAAAATTTTTTTAAAGATTTCAGTGATTCCAGTGTGTCTCCTGCCCTCAACTTTGCGTGTGTTTCTGTTTCAGGTGGTACCAGGGAGATCGGTTCTGCCCTGACGAGGATGTGCATGAGGCACAGAAGCATAGAAGCCAAGCTGAGGCAGTTTTCGAGGTGAGGAGCATATCCTGCCCCGATCGCATGTGCCCTTGCTGGTTTCAGGTTAAGGAGGCAGTGACTCGCCTGCCCACCTGAAGCAGCAATCATCTCCCCGTAGCATTGACGTCCCCACTGCCCATTGCTCTGCTCGCTCACTGAACGAGTATTCGTTGGTCGCCCGCTGCATGCCAGCACTGGCCTGGGTGCGGGGACTGTGGCGGACAACCAGCCTGCCTGGGTCCCTGCCCTTGCGGATCCTGCACCCCACTTTGGGGGTCTTCTCTGTGCTCCTGTGTGTCTCTGCTCGCCCTCCGCTGGTGGAAGAACGGTGCAGCCGCCCCCTACAGGAGCCCCTGGAGGAGCAGCTGTGGGTCCACCCTCCATGGAGGACAGCAGTAGCGATCGAGCGCCCCGCGCTGCCAGCATGGGTGGAAATGGCAACGGCTGGCACCAGGATGTGGAGTCACCCGTGTTCCAGTCAGTGGGAGGGAGGGGGGCATTCTTCCAAGAAGATGGGCAGAATTCAGCACTCTCCTACCATTCTGCTTTACAGATATGCCCAAGTGAGATGCCTCTGACCCTGGCCCTGGCTGGGCCACTGTGGGAGGTGGCAGAATATTCTGGGAAGTACCTGGTCTTGGAGATGGCCAGGCCTGGGTTTGAGCCCTGGACTGGCCGTTCAGGCGCTAGAATCATGCAGGAATCATAGCTACTATAAAATGGGGATAGTGGTCTCTAAAGGGTTCTTGTGAAAATTAATGAAACATCTACACATTTCCAGCAGAAAGTGCCTGGATAGCAGGTGATGACATCTGCCTGCCTTCCCTCCTGCTGGCTCCTGGGTGGTGCTCCCCAGACCATGCAGCACCTCCTCTCACACTTGTCTCCCGGGTTTTTTTTTTTTTTAATTTTTTTTTTCAACGTTTTTATTTATTTTTGGGACAGAGAGAGACAGAGCATGAACGGGGGAGGGGCAGAGAGAGAGGGAGACACAGAATCGGAAACAGGCTCCAGGCTCCGAGCCATCAGCCCAGAGCCTGATGCGGGGCTCGAACTCACAGACCGCGAGATCGTGACCTGGCTGAAGTCGGACGCCCAACCGACTGCGCCACCCAGGCGCCTTCTCCCGGGTTTATTTGCAAGCCTGTGGCCTGCACATTTGAGTCATGAGGGGACACCAATTCAACGACCATGATTTATTGAGCATCTACTGTGTGCCAGGCACTATCTTAGTTAGGGAGTGTGGGGTGTAGCACTGAATAGGACCATGTCCTGTTCTCATGGGACTTACGCTCTGGGCACTATGTACATGTGACATGACGTCAGGGGCTGCCGAATGCCACCAGGGGAGGCCCACGGAGAGGAGACAGGTGGCGGCCATTCGACCCTGGGTGGTTAGGGAGGGAGTGTATTCCAGAGAGAGGTCTGAACAGACACCTGGAAGAAATAAGGGAGTGAGCTGTGTTGATGGCTGGAGGGAGTGTGTATGAAGGGGGGAGTGCCACGTAGACCCTGATGAGGAAAGGAGGGAACTGTACCGAGAACTTGAAGGTTTTCAGGAGGCTCTGTGATCAAAAGGCAGTCTGAGAACACCTTCTTAGTACGTCTCATCAGTGCAATTCAGGCAATTTATGGGCACTTTCTAATTTTCCTACAGGATCTCTGTAAATGTCAGAATGTGTCCATTTTCCTTCCATTACCCAGACAAAAACCTCGGGGGTCCATGCCTTGCATGGTTCCTCTGGGTGGGGAGCTGCCTTTCCATGTGCTTACGTGTGATCTGTTTGGGACCCTGCACAAAATACAGGGAGTCCCTGGGGATACCCTCTGATCCAAGAGCTCATCATTCAGCTTTTCTTTCTCCAGGCTGTCCACAGTTAGCCTACAGTCATGACTATAATCCTGAATGCACATCAGACTCATGTGGCTCTTTTATATATGTATGTATATATACATATATATATATATACACACACATATACATGTATACATATATGTATATACATATGTATATGTGTATATATACAAATATATACATACATATACATATATATGTGTATGTATGTATGTGTGTGTATATATATATATATATATATATATATATATAATGTATTTATTTTGAGAGAGAGAGTATGCAGGCAGGGGTGGGGTAGAGAGAGAGGGAGAGCAGACTCCAGACTGTCAGTACAGAGCCAGATGTGGGGCTCGAACCCACGAACCATGAGATCATGACCTGAGCCCAAATCAGGAGTCAGATTGCTTAACTGAGTCATCCAGGCACCCCTGGCTTTTTAAAAATTAGTAATAACGGGGTCCCACCCTCTAAGTGTATGCCAGGCTTTAGGTATGGGGTGCAGCCCTGGCGTCCTTACCTTTTGAAAGCTCTCCACGTGCTTCTGTTGTGCAGCCAGAGGGGTGACCCCGCTGGTCTGCATCCGTGCTCGTTAATACAAGAGTCAGAAGATAAGCAGGGGAAACAGGAAGAGATGTTGCTCCAACCAGTCATGCTTATGGCTTCCTAACAGTCTCTGGAGAGCGTTCTGAGAATAAGGTTGTTACGAAATGGAGGGATTTGGATGTGAACTTGGCTTAGTATACTGCCTTGTCTTGCATCATTGAAGTCCTGGATTTGGGTAGTTTTTTTTTTTTTTTTTTTTTTTTTTTTTCAACGTTTATTTATTTTTGGGACAGAGAGAGACAGAGCATGAACGGGGGAGGGGCAGAGAGAGAGGGAGACACAGAATCGGAAACAGGCTCCAGGCTCCGAGCCATCAGCCCAGAGCCCGACGCGGGGCTCGAACTCACGGACCGTGAGATCGTGACCTGGCTGAAGTTGGACGCTTAACCGACTGCGCCACCCAGGCGCCCCTGATTTAGGTAGTTTTGACAGCTAAGTGTAAATCTTGACAACAGAATGTATCTAATTTCTTCTTTCTTTTTGGTGAAAGCGCTCTAATTGATTGTCTGATAAACCCGCTTCAAGAACAGATGGAAGAATGGAAGAAAGTGGCTAACCAGCTGGATAAAGACCACGCAAAAGGTACAGGGGGGCAAGCTGTCCTCTGCATAGTAGGACGCGTGTTCCGAGCAGAGGCACGGGTATTGCCGGCTGCCGCCTGGTGCCTCTGCTGGTGTCATCCTGAGGGCCCACTCTGTTCCCATGTCTCCTGGAGGCATTTCTGTGTTGGAGAATAAGGAGTCAAAAGTGATCCCATGAAACATCCCCCTGTTGCTGAGAGCCCAGATTCTTGGTGGTATTAATTGCGATCAGGTAGATTAAATGTGAATTGCCAAAGATTCATACTTCAGGCATCACAACACATCTTGAAAACCAAACTTTTAATGATACAAGCTATCCTTGGGTCTCCTGTCCAGAACTGCCACCTTCTTTTTTTTTTTTAATTTTTTTTTTTCATTTTTTTCTTTATTTTTGAGAGAGAGAGAGAGTGTGAGAGAGCAGGGGAGGGGCAGAGCGAGAGGGAGACGCAGAGTCTGAAGCAGGCTCCAGGCTCTAAGCTGTCAGCACAGAGCCTGACACAGGGCTCGAACCTGTGAACCACGAGATCATGACCTGAGCCAAAGTCGGACGCTTAACCGACTGAGCCACCCAGGCACCCCTAGAACTGCTGCCTTCTTTGGAAATGCTTCAACAAACATGTCCCAGTCCCTCGTGTGCCAGCCGCCGGGGGCAGAGTGGTCCAGACAGACACCTCCCAAGCCGGTCTTCCTGGAACCCATGGGTGGGGGTGCTGGCATCGTGGCAGGGGCAGGAGCCATTCATTGCTGGGAGGCTCATAACTGCAGTAAAGTGTCGGGGAGAGAAAGCACGTGAGTGGATCTGAGGGGAGTGAACCAGAATGAAAGGGTTGGCTAACAGTGGATCTCATGAGCATGTGACTGAGGTGTCTGATTGGTGGCATGGCACCAGCAGGGAGGGAGGCATCGGGGAAGGCTGCAAGGGAACTGGAGCAGTTGGCAATCAATTGAATGCATACCAGGGCAGCAAAGGAGAGAAGTGTCAGAGGCAGCTGTCATTTCAGATGTCTGAATCTGGGTGATGGAGGTGCCAGCAACAGAAATGAGAAATCCAGGAATAGGTGTAGACCCGTAGGGGAAGCGGAGGTGGTTGTCAGGGGAAGTGTGGTGTTTGTGGGCCGCCCCCTTCTCCGGGGGGTCTGGTGCCGGCCTTGGTGTTGATGTGAGAATGAGGCTAAGGCAGCTGGGCATGTCGCAGTTTCTCCCCCCCTGACACCGTCTGATTTCTCACGCTACAGTCTTCAGTGCTCTTCTCTGAATGGTAACATCTGGCCAGTGGTTTGCTACATGGGTTCTTTTTTGAGCAGAGCACTGCAAACTGGGGGCCTTGGGAAAGCAAATCCTATTCTTCAGTTTCCTGACACGAGCTGAGAAATTGTGGATTTTTCACATTTAGTAAAGTATTCCCAAATGATGTCTTTCCTCACAGCTGATATGAGTGAATTCTATCAGGAAAAGACCATGGTGCATTTTGTTGGTTTTCATGTTAATAACCCCTTCAGCAGGAGATTTTTACCATATAGTACCCTGATTAAGCTGTTTATTGCGTATCATTGTTCATTCTTTCTGGGATGAGAGTAATGGTTGTTCCTAAAAGATTTTCTGTTGAGCAAGGTGGTAAAATTATTCAATAATTCTGCTTTCTCTTAGAATATAAAAAAGCCCGCCAAGAGATAAAAAAGAAGTCCTCAGATACGCTGAAACTGCAGAAGAAAGCAAAAAAAGGTAACTCCACAAATTCTGCTATGCATAGTGTTACTTTGGGGAAATGAACATGTGCTTGATTTGTCTTTGAAGCAGAAAGCATTCAATTCAGACTTCCTTGCCTGTGACAGCCCTGGAGAACAGGAGCAAATAGAATCCATCTGAATTAAAGTTCTCAAGTGCAGAATATCTATTAATTTGAGGCCCTTGCAAAGTTGTGCTTGACTTGTTCCCTCCCCCCACCTTTGTCTCCAAAATTTGACAGTTTCCGTGCCCTATTGTGCGTTGTAATGAAACCTATAAATTTCTTGGAAGCCTTGGGATAACGCATAAAAGCCTTCATGCAAATGTCCTCTAGTAATTATTACAGAAATTATGTCATTTTCTCCTCCATCTTTCACAGCCTATAATCTCCGAAACCCTTTATTAAGTCTTGTGAGAATGTTAGAAACGGCTGCAGTGGGAAGCTGGGAGCTGTTGTTGTATAGAGAGATTTTTCAGGGTGTTCGTGAGTCTGGGGGCTCCCTAGGGGAAACCAGCCTGGTGCCTCGTGGCTGTCTGCCCACCTCCCTGCTGACTGTCCTCCACCAGCTGGCCCGCTGTCAGATACGAGACCCAACTCTGCTCTTCCAGCGTGGACTTCGAATGTGCACAGAAAAATCTAGCTACATCCACTTTGCAGGCATTTGTGATGTTTTACTAAGACCCAGAATGTAGGGACTCAAACTTGAGAAGGTGACATTCTTTCCCGACTGTTCTTCTTGATAACAAGTTTTTGAAGTTGTTGTCTCACAACTGATGAAATGTTTTGTTTTTCCCCTGAGGCTGCTCTGTGCTTAGTGTTTGTTTGGGAAAATTTTTAGGTAGAAATCCCCCAAACCAAATTTCCTCTTTTCCTTAAATGAGAGGTTCTCATTTGGTATTTGAGGAAAATATATTTGGGGAGATGGAGTAGTTTGGTGGACGGTGGGGTGAGGACTGGGCAAAGTTTTAAAGCTTGGACATTTTTAAAAAATGCCCTCCTAGTTCTTGTGAAAAACCATAAGACCATTTCAAGATAAAGGCAGGAGAATTTAAATTTTTTTTTCTTTTTCTTTTTCTTTTTTTTTTTTTTTTTTTTGAGAGAAAGAGAGACAGAGCATGAGTCGGGGAAAGGTAGAGAGAGAGGGAGACACAGAATTCAAAGCAGGCTCCAGGCTCCGAGCTGTCAGCACAGAACTCGACGTGGGCTTTTGAACCCATGAGCTGTGAAATCATGACCTGAGCTGAAGTCGGACGCTTAACCGACTGAGGCGCCCCAAGGCAGGAGAGTTTTCACTCATAATCAGATGTTCTGTTAGTATTGGCCTCAGTTGTTAGTTTTGGATGTGTGTTCTTGGTCTCAGTGCTTCTCAAATGTATATTGTATCTTCTTAGTGCACCAGGGAGCTAGTGTTGGACAACGAATGGGGTTTGTGGCCAGTAACATTTTAGTGTGTCCAGAGGTCAATGTTCACAAGTAAAACAGCCAGTCATCCACTTCCATTGAATCTGGGGTCCCGTGGAAGAACAGGTTGGAACCGAATTCCATGTAGTTGACAGCTTAGCAACTTTGAGATAGAAGGGATTTGGAAGGAAGGTCCAGGGAAGATACTTCCAGCTCCGGAAAGGTTTGGGAGTTTGGTGAAGAGGATGAGGGAATTAAAAAGGAGCTGTTCCAGAGCTGTCTTTCCAGAGGCCTTAAGTTCTTGGCTGCAGTGATAATCCTTTTATCTGAATGTTCCATGGAGGCTGAACTAGTCTTCATCTGTCACTCAAAGTCCCTGGAATTGTCCAATTAGCAGAATTTGGACCTACGGGGAAAGCCTGATGGGTTGATTACAGTGCAACACAAAAGGAAGTTTCTGGCAACTAGACTTGCCCAGCACTGGCTCGGGCTGCCTGGAGAGGATAACGAGCTCCCCTTCTAGGCACCCGGTAGAAAGTTTCAGGACACCCAGGGTGCTGGACTGGGTAACATGAAGAGATAGATGCTTCTGGTCCTGGGATTCAGAATAATTGGCATTGGTTGTGGGGCTTCGTGGGGCCCTTGGGCCTGAAGGTAGAGAGTGGAGGCTCTGACCAAGGGTGTTTCTGAAGCATCCATCCCTCAGCCCTAGCCATGTACCTGGTGGTGTCAGGCACCATGTCCTTCCAGACAAGGTGGCCATGGTGGTGTAGTTATATCTATGAGCCAAGTCAGATCAGTAGCTTGGAATGTTCCAGATGATTTTCTAGTTACTCCAGAGTACAACCAGAAAGCAGTTTTTATTTCTATCCTTTATAATTTTTTTTCTACAATATATAAGTGCATTTTATTTGACCTGAGTGCACGCATTTGTGTATTTCTGGGGTGAATGGAACCTTCTAGAAGGTACCAGAGTCGTCATTCTGACTGTTTAGAATGGAGCGCTCTCCTGGAAGATGGGTAGCCTGAGAATGGAGCGGGAATGCTACAAGGGCCAGAAGAAATCTGGTTATCTGAGGCTTCGAGTTAATTTTTGGGTCTGGTTACCAGTAGTTTTCCTTTTCTGCCAGAACTCTTACAGAGGCATCTGCATCATCTCCCTCAAGTGGTCCCTTCCTGGACTCTTGGCTTATAAAGTGTTAGTAGTTCCTTCTGAGATTTACACCATATGTTGGGATAGACGCGTGCTTTGGATACATTTTTTTTTGTCCTGATAGAACTGAATCTGATAACCAAATAATCACTTACCTTTTAATGTGTTTTCAGGAGATCACCAAGCAGCATTCTGCCGTGCCTTTTTAAAAAAACTGTGATCTTTGATCTAAAAATTCTTCTGACTCTTTTTTTCAAAATTTCAAATTCCTTTGTGCGTTTAACTTAAGCATGGTTGTAGCACTGCCTTTGACATAGGCAGACACATATGGGGTGCAATTTTTTTTTTAACATTTATTTATTTTTGAGAGACCGAGAGAGACTGTGAGAGTGAGCGGTGGAGGGGCAGACAGAGAGGGAGACACAGAATCCAAAGCAGGCTCCAGGCTCCAAGCTGTGAGCACAGAGCTGGATGCAGGGCTCAAACCCACAAACCACAAGATCACGACCTGAGCCAAAGTTGGATGCTTAACTGACTGAAACACCCAGGTGCCCCTGGGGTGTAATTTTTGTATGTGACTAATTTACCTTAATTTTCACTCTGCAGATAATCACCTTTTGTCACATGCTTTATTTGACTCGTTTTTTTTTTTTTACTGTAATATAGAGTGGTAATTTATAATCTAAAGGTATTTAAATATTACCATCAAAAAAACTTTGTTTTTTGGTAGATTTGGCTAGATTTAATTTCAAAACCATTTCATTTTGTTTTAGATGTTTTATTTTTTAAGATTTTTATTATTTTATTATCTTAGGGAGAGCACGGTGAGCAAGGGAGAGGGGCTGAGACACAGAGAGAGAGAGAGAGAGAGAGAGAGAGAGAGAGAGAGAGAGAATCTTAAGCAGGCTCCAAGCTTACTGCGGAGCCCAACTCTGGGCTTGATCCCATGACCCTGGGATCAAGACCTGGGCCAAAACCAAGAATTGGACTCAACCAACTGAGCCACCCAGGCGCACCTCAAAACCATTTTAAAACAACTTGGCAGGGGCACCTGGGTGGCTCAGCTGGTTAAGTGCCTAACTCGTGATTTCGGCTCGGGTGATGATCTCACGGTTCGTCAGTTCGAGCCCTGCGACACGCTTTATGCTGACAGCATGGAGCCTGCTTGGGATTCTCTATCTCCCTCTCTCTCTGCCCCTCCCCCTCCCGTCAAAAATAAATAAATAAACATGTAGAAAAAAACCAACTTGACAGATGCTCCAGCTGTGGGTGAATGTACCCAGTTTTTGGAAGGCAGGTTTATTGAACACCTACCAGGAGTAAACTCCAGGCAGATATTGGGGGCTACAGAGACGGTACCTGCCCTCTGGGAAGTTCCAGGCTGGTGCCCGGGGTTGGGACACAGGCAGAGCCAGCCTTATGGACAGCTGATGGGGAGAAGACACAGGCAGCAGGAAGGCAGGGACATGGTGTGGAGCTGGCCTCGTAGCCCACGTTCTGAAAGGCCTCTCATGAGTCCCCATCAAGCCCTGCTGTTTGATGTCAGCTCATGGCCCTTTGGGGTCCTGGGGTCGGCCATACCTTCACGGGCGAAGCGCGTGTGGACTGGGTGTGGGAAACATTTTACGGCATTTGCCTGCTTCTGCCGCTGTACTGCACGAAGTCAGCAACCTTCTCCTTTAACTCCCATGTTACTCTTAATTTAAATTTAAAAATTAATTATGGTAAAGCCTTCTGTTTCAATCTGTAACTACTAAAAGCTTATCAGGGACTTTCTTTGGGAGCGCTGAGACTGGAACATTTTGCTGGATTAACCCTTGAGCCTGACCTTTCTACAGATTCTACAGATAGATACCAATCTATCCTTTTCAGCCAGACCCTGCAAAGCAAATACTATAAACCTAACAAACAGACTCACAGAATTCCAGACTAATATGGTATTTGCTGTTAAGCTAAAATGTTAACTTTTTTTTTTTTTTTTATTTTCACCTTAGCTTAAGTTTTCTTCCTTGGGTTTCTCTAATTACTTTGCAGGTTATAATAAATTATACTTGAAGGATTTTCTTGATACCTTAATTGGCTTCTTTTGGGAATATAGTCATCTCTCTTCTTAGGAGCCGTACTGTCCTCTCTAGGGGTGATGCTTACTAAGTAGGAAGATTTCTGTTTAGATGTGAAGGAAAGAATATGAGTGAGTCAGGGAAGGGAACCTGGGCACACGGCTGTTGGTGGAGGTGGGTTTAATTGCCCTAAAACAAAATTCGGTGGCCAGCCTCGGACTGTTTAACACATGAAAGAAGGGTAAGCCTGCTGCTCGAATACCAGTTTGACTTTATTATTTTCCTTTTTGTGTCAATTGTGTATCCTGCACTTTGTCACCGTGCGCCCCCCGCCAGTGGACGCTCTCGGTAAGTGTACCATCCTGACTCTCTGGTGGCTGGTCACGATGTGGTCCTTGCTGTGGGCTTTCCATGGTTGTCCAGACCTATGCTAGTTGCCCAAGTTTTCCTGCCGGCTCAGAGCAATCAGTTGTGCCTACTTAATTTTCCATAACTAAGAAAATCCTGTGTGTGTGTGTGTGTGTGTGTGTGTGTGTGTGTGTGTGTGTGTAATCATTTTCTTTCTGCGGTGTTTGGCCCTTTCACGGGTTAGCCCAACACCCTGAGGGCCTTTGCATCACCATAATTCAGTATTAGACTTATGGAAAGAAGAAATACAGAGTGATTTGCACAGGAAATAAACGTATTTATACATATATACCTGAGCTATATATGTATATGTGTATTTATATCACAAACAAAATATGTAGAACTGCACTAAGTAACCCCTCATAATAATTCCCAAATCAGATTTGGTTGCATTAAGCTAGCAAACTGTCTTTATACTTTGTCTCCCTGGGACCATACAGTTCTTTTCAAAATGAATAATCCATAAAAAAAAAAAAACAACCGAAAGTATTTCTTATTTCAGCAGAGTTTGTGTAGTGTTTCATTTCAAAGGTATCAGATCTTCAAATTCAATAATCAAAATGATTCTTCTTGCCTAAATGTTGAACCTCATTCTCTGGGTGATCTGCTTTTGGAGTCTTGTGGCTGTCCCTCTGTCTCGGAAAGGTCTGTCCGTGCGGCATCCATGTGATTTATCCTTGCCTTGAATGTGCTTGAGTGTTCTCTGAGAACATTTTTACTGAACAGCTCCAGAGAGGTTTTTGAACTGGAATCTGTCATCCACGACAAACCCAAACGACATAGGTCTCCTATGACCAGTGGGGCCGAGATGGTCCCCAACTTTATAAATGATGATCTTTTCCAGTCCTCAGTGTTGTGATTATGAAACAGTTTGAACATTTTTTAGCATACTTTTGGAAGGAAGGTAAGACAGCCACTTTTGGTTTTTTGCTTACTGTGATAAGATTTATATAACATAAGATTCACCGTCTTAAAGGCTTGTGGTCCATTCACAACTATGTGCAACTATCACTACTGTCTAATTCCAGAGCATTTGTGCCACCCTGAAAAGATACCCCCTGCCTTTTGAGCAGCTGCTCCCCATTCCTCCTGCCCTCAGCCCTGGACACCTACCAGTCTGCTTTCTGACTCTATGGATTTACCTCTTCTGGACATTTCATATAAAGGCATCTGTACCATGTGTCCTTTCGATGACACAGAGTTTTACTAGAACTTTTTGTAAGAGTCTGGGGTGAGTCAGTATGTGGCATAAACTGAATGGTTTATTCGTTTTGAATGATGGGCAATAGGGTTGGGGATGAGGAGAGAAATCGCACAGCCCTTTGGCTCTGTCACTTACATGTGGCTCATCTCAGGAAAAATCACAGCTCCCTCTGTTTCTTACTCAAGCAGGGTTCCCAAGGCTAAGCCACAGTGATATGAAATCATAGCAGTAAACTCGGGCATAAAAGACAGAAGAAAGCAATATGTCTTGAAGCCCTCATCAATTTTTTTTTTACAAGTTTTAAATCATTTTTGAACCTGAACGTCTATATTTTAACATAGGTTCTCAGTAATGAAAGTGTCCTGGTTTGACAAGAGAAAAAAAAAATATTTATACAAAACCCTCCTTTGATCCAGTTAGAAGTATTTACCTTGAACCGCAGGTTTCTGCATAAGCGTGGTTCCTGAGGGAAGGAATTTACAACTCCAAAAGTATTCCACCAGGCGTATACCGCCCCCTCAAGGAATTGAGACTCTAGTGGGAGTAGACCACCCTGTTTAATCTGTATGCTCAGTGCCGTGATGAGGGTGAACAAAGGATCTAGCGATGGGCAAAGAAGAAGAAACCCAGCGAAGCTTGGAGTGGAAGGTGATGGGAAGATGGAAAGGGGTCAGCCGGTGGAGAATAGGGTGGGGGACGTTCAAGGTGGAGGGGCAAAGCATATGCCAGCACATGGTCATCACCATTTAGACGCAAGCACCAGAACCATGGGAGAAGGTGACCATGTTGCAAAGGGGCACCCTGAGGGCAACTGTGTGCACTACCCTGAGTCAGCTTTTCAGGAGTACCCATAGGGGAACCACAGGGATCCCGCCTGCTCAGCCTCAGCTGCCTGGCCACCCTGACCTGCCTCTAGATGGTTCTATCACTGGGCCTTATTTCTGCTCACACCCCGAACTGGACTAAACTTCTCCCCCATCAGCGTCCGTTTCACCAGGAGCAGTGGTTTTGATGTCCTGTGGCCACATCAGGTGCATGCACACATTCCCATGTGTGTTTCTTCTGTACCTACAGAACCAGCAGAAACCGCTCTAAGAACGCCCCCTGAGACTGTAGTCAGTGTGGGTCGTTCTCCCCGTCTCCGTGGTAAAAAGTTGGATGTGTCTGGGTCTCCTCCAGGCACCCCTGCCTTTGGTTCTGGGAAGGGGAATAATTCTATAAGTCCTCTTCCCCGGAGGGAATTCCCACCTAAAAATCTAAAGTCTGAGCTATTAGCGAATCACTTGGCTTTGTTGCCCCGCACGGGCAGAAGACCTCTTTCCTCTGTTCTGCTGCTGGGTAGGAGGGATAAACGGCCGCTCAGAAGCCGGTGTGGCTGGCATGAGGGGACCTGCATGGCTGTCAACCATGAGCGTCATGGATGGGGCCTCTGAAAGTCATCAGGAATCGCCATCCCCTTTAGGAGCTCCTGGGCCACTGGAATCCATATGGAGCTGAGAGCCCACCCTGGTTGCTTCTTGCTGTCCAGGTCCTAAGACCTGGTCCTGGAAGGGAGGTGGCAGAGCCTAGAAATCTCTGGATACCCCCTGTGGTCACCACCTCACTAACACGAGTCGACTGTCTGTAGAGCAACACCCAGTCTAACATCCTTCCTAAATCCCACCCCTCCTAAATACTGCCCTCGGTGGTGTGGGGCTGGCGAGTGGTCCAGACTGCTTCCCCCACCTGTGCTCACACCTGTGCAAATGGTAGAAGTGGACTTTGAGCCTGAACAGATGATTGTTCCCTGCAGAAACCAAAGCTGGAAAAGTTCCTTCTGAAGTCAGGGGTCGGGTGTTGGCCTCGGCCTCCAGAGGTGGCTTGACCACATGCAGCCTCGAGATCTGTCTGGGTATTTGCACCCAACTGTAACTCAGTGGGGAAGGTTGAGTCACGGCTTCTTTCCAGGCTTGGGGAAGGCATTATAGGAGCACACACATTTAATTATGCAGCAGATAATTGAGTGGGTACAAGCCCTACTTAATGGGGAAACCTGTGTGAAATGGACAGGGAAGGGCTTTGTAATAATGAGTCAGCACAAGGGAGCCACGGCCTGACGAATGTTCTGGCTCTGGGAAGCCCCAGATAGAGCAGCGGGCAGAGCGGGAGAGAAAGGGGCAGCCTTGGCAAAAGCAGGAGTGATGGAATTTTCATTTTTACACCTTGTGTGGCATTCGGAAGCTGTCCCTGCCTAGAATCACTTGAGACCTTGGAATTGAACCCTGGAAAACTCCTTCAAAGGGCTGTTGCATTTGGAGAAGGAAGCAGGTGGTCCTCAGAGGCTGGGAGGTTCATTGGCCATATTTCACAACCGAGAATGTAAGTAAAGACAGGCCACGCAGACACCCCCAGAGGCCCAGAGCTGCGAACCCCCTTCCTGTGCAGAGCTGGTCTCCGAGGAAAGCCTCACCCCGACGCAGCCCACCAGGTGCCTTGCCCGTGACTCTGGTCAGCTGGTGGCTGACCTCAGGAGGCTGAAATTCTGAACTGTCTCTTGCACGGTGAGACTGTCATCTCGGTGTGGAGCACCTGGCTTCCCAGTGGCTACACTCAGAAGCCGAGGGAGAGGTATTTACAGTGGCGTGGAGAGGTTACAACAGAATCCCAGCAAAAAGGCCAAGAATTTAAAGAACAGCTTGCTTGGAGAAACTGATTCCTTGTACAATCTGGTTTTCATCTATGTAGAGAACATTCAGTGGCTGGTGCGGTGAGTGGGAGGTGGATGGTAGGTCTGCCCCTCTAGAGCTGCAAGCCACCCTTGGTTTTCACGGGGCTAATTGGTTCACATCTGGTGTGCTATCTCTCTCGTTCATAACCGTTCTCTGGGAAGGCTCCGGATGAGCCCTGGGAAGCCAGCCTGTTGAGGAGAGGGGTGTGAGTGCCTCCTCCACTTGCCCTGTGGGCAGCTAAGGAAGCAAAGGAAGCCTCTGCCCTCAAGCTGTCCCCGGGATGGCAAAGGCATTTATGTTCTCACATCAGTTTTCTGACATCTACAGTTAAACCCAGTTCTGACACTAACTACTCAGAGTTGGCATAGGTCCCAGAGGCTGAGGGGCTCAGTGCCACAAGACTGCCCCCACTTTAGCCACTTGCCATGAGTGGGGTTCCCCAGGCTCCCCACACTTCTGCCTGGCTAACCTCACAGTCGGGATTTCCTCTGGACTCCCCTCAGGTTTGATGATTCATGAACACGACTCACAGAACTCAGGGAAGCTCTGTACTTGGGATTGCTGGCTTATTATAAAGGATATATATGAGCACCCAGGTGAAGGGATACATAGGGTGGTGGTGGGGTCAGGGAGGGTGCAGAGCTGCTCTGCCTCTCTGGGCATACCACCCTCCCAACACTTCGGTATATTCCCCAGCCCAGGAAGCCTCCAGAAACTGGCTATTCAAGTTTTTACCAAGCTTTGTTATGTAGTCACAATTGATTAATCATTGGTGATGTAACCCCACCCTCTTTCCCCTCCCTGGAGGTCAGGGGTTGGGGCTGAAAGTTCAAGCCTCTAATCCTGTGGTTGGTTTTCCTTGTAAGTGTCTCCCATCCTGAACTTATCTAACCCCCTACCCCCAGGTCATCAGGATGACAGAGACACTCCTGTCATTCTGGAAATTCCAAGGGTTTGGGGAAGTTCTGTGCCAGGAACTGGGGCAAAGACCGAACATATACATATTTTCTGTCCTAACACAACACTCTGGCGTCCTACCGACAACCGTGACCTGGCAACACAAACAGTACAGTTCATTATGAAGAAAACGCTGGGGCTGGATTCTCCTTGGAGGAGGTGAAGGCTTCCAGGAGGAGGCAAATACTCAAGCAGACTCCTAAAGGTTGAATCGAATTCTTGTAGAGACAGGGGTGGGTGGGACAAGAGATGAGTGTACTTTCCGGGAAGAGGCATGCAGAAAAATCAGTGGGGCTGGAAGCAGAAGGCGGGTTTCGTTGACATTTCATCCATTTAATATTGATTGGTGCCTGGTAGGTGTTCGTCAGGGGCTCGATGCCAGGCTCAGGTCCTCCCCATGCCCAGGGAAGATGGAGGAGTGCGCTGTACCTTTAAGACCTTACCTTGGATAGGCGTGGCTCTTGCATCTTCCCTCAGGTGTAGAACTAGCCACAGGTGAGCAGGGAGGTGAGCAGGGCCGGTTTTTTGTTTTTTTTTGTTTTTTTTTGTTTTTTTTGTTTTTTTACCGTATTAAAGACTTAAGACTTTCAGGACTCTGAAGCCCTTGCAGGCTCCTTGGCTTCTAGAAGGTTCTGTGAACGTGTGCATTTGGATTAGTGACGTAGCTGGATACCCGTTAACAAGTGGCTGTTGTGATCCACACGGGAGATGACAGTGACCAGGGCTCAGGGAAGTGGCCACAGGGATGGAGAAAGAGCATTTTAGGGGAAATGTGAGAGAGAGAGGAGTTGAAGAAGATGCAGGTTTCAGGCAACCAGGTTGACGAGTGGGAGAGTGTTTCTTTGACCACAGAGGAGGAATCATGTCAAAGATAGGACGGTTCTGAGACGCCATGGGTGGTGAGCCACGCGTTGGCATGGGCTGTTTCCTAGTTTCCTCTAAGCTGTCTTTGATTAAGCAGCTGATGGTCCAGGGACCAGCGAATCCTGGTGACAAAACCCCCACCTTTTAGTGAAAGGATTATGGGATCATTTGCATTTCTGTACATCAAAGAAGACATTGAACTGAAAAAAAAACCAACCTGGGGGCGCCTGGGTGGCGCAGTCGGTTAAGCGTCCGACTTCAGCCAGGTCACGATCTCGCGGTCCGGGAGTTCGAGCCCCGCGTCAGGCTCTGGGCTGATGGCTCGGAGCCTGGAGCCTGTTTCCGATTCTGTGTCTCCCTCTCTCTCTGCCCCTCCCCCGTTCATGCTCTGTCTCTCTCTGTCCCAAAAATAATAAACGTTAAAAAAAAAAAAA
>NW_024412417.1:33043516-33196408 GCF_014898765.1 Herpailurus yagouaroundi | reverse complement strand
GTTAAAAAAAAAAAATTAAAAAAAAAAAACAAAAAAAACCAACCTGTGTGCCCAGCAAACTGCCCCCGGCTGAGGTGCCCAGCCTGGGGAGGATGGCTTCAGAGACACTGATAGCACCTGACACGTACCGAGCGATCACCATGTACTGGGCGTTGTGCTACATGCTTCACGCGAATGAACTCATTTGGTCTGAAACCAACCCTGTGAGCAGGGTACTATTATGTGTATCTCACAGACGAGTGGACAGTGAGGCACACAGCACGTTGAAAGAATAACACAAACTGAGTTGGTTTGAGAATTTTTTTAAGTCAAAACGCCTCCCATCTTGTCTGATCGAATCCATCTTTCTTTTGACTTCTGCTTGTTTTCGCTTTGGGGAATCAATCCAAAACTGCTACAGGCGATCAGGGTAGAAGATTTGTACAGGGATCACAAGGACAGCCGCCTTTTGGTGGGGAAAGGGAGTTCTTATTCCATTTCTCATCTCCAGCCTCTTCTTGCGCGTCTGTTTCTGTATTTGTAGCCCACATTTCATTGACTCTAGAATGCCACAAGATACACACCATTTTTTTCTGGACCGTGATAAAAGAGGGAAGAAGATGGTGCCGACTGAACTCTGGCCCACCATTGATTGTAGGACGCACCCTGATTTGTGAGCTATAAAAATGAGAAAAAATGGGTGCCTCCAAATGAAGTACTCTGTGTGTGTGTGTGTGTGTGTGTGTGTGTGTGTGTGTGTGTGTGGCAGATGGAAGGCATTTTGTTAGATCCTGATTGTTTCCCTGTACTTGTGTCTCAGGAAAAACCGATGACCTTGGATATTTTCCTGACAGCGGTCTTGACCCAGTGTGTTGGTTCTTCCCCGTGGGAAAGCCCTTTGCCTGAGAATGTGTCCGGCGTGGTCCAGCCCCAGGGCTCAGGCGTGGGCTGCAGGGTGTGATGAGAAGGCTGGGAGGTTCCAGATAATGCGATTCACAGTGGACTGGGTTTTTGCTTTGGGCTGTTGGGGACATTGAACGTTTAGCTCCTGGCGACTTGTTCCCAGGGTTTATGTTTGCCGTGAGCATGAAGTACAGAGAGCATGAAGTACAGAGAGGTCTTTTCCTGCCTGAACAGGAAAGACCTCCGGGTGGAGGGTGGCCGGGCCTATTCCTGGCTCAGTGGCTCCATGCAAGCCACGTAGCCTCCCTTAGTCTCGGTTTTCCCTTCTCTCAATAGGGGGCATTAATTCCTGCCTTAAACATTTACATAAAGATTAAGGAAAACAGAATATAAATGTTTGCAAGATATGGCATCTTCATATCATTCCAGACCACTTTGTAATCTCTCCCTACTTAATTAAAATGAAAAATGAAATCCTTTTTCTTTTAGGGATGCTGCTTTGGCCCGTGACACTGTGCCCATTAATGGTGCTTTGTCCCCGCAGCATTTTCTGTAAAGAAAATAATCTTCTGAATTCTGGGGGAGTAAAAGCCTCCTGGGTGGTGTTTGTTGGAATTCTGCGGCGTGAATACAACCAAGACCTGGAAACTGGCAGTGGGAAGACAGTTCTCAAGACTGAGGTGACTTAGGTTTAGAGAAAAGGTCACAAGCAAGTCTTCACTCGGGAATTTTGTCTGGAAAGTCCCCTGAAGGCACTCCTCTCCTTTCTTGTGGCTGCCTGGCAGTCCTGGGTCCCGGGATTTGTGTTTCATAATGTTAGGCCATTTAAGGGCAGGATGGTCAAGCCCGTTCAGCAAACTCGGGCCAAGTTACCCTACCAGTGCCTCGTTCATTCGCACGTGTTGAGAGCCTGTGTGCTCGGTAAGAAGGTACAGCGTGGAGCAGAAACGTTCGTGGGGTTCCCGATCAGTAGGGCAGACTGACCCCAGTCAAAGAACTCAAGAAATAAAGATGGAATTTGTACTGGGAGGAATGTCCTGTGGGATCCATGGAGGGCATTCTGAGATCAAGGAAGGAAACCCCAATCTAACGGGAGAGTTCCAGAAGGGATTTCCTGAAGGACAGAGAGTTGCCAGATGAACAGGCCCTAGGTGGCCGTGGAGGGGGAGGGGAAGCGTGTATGAGGATTGGATGCAGCCAGACCCTGGACTCTGGAGAAGGGTCTGTGGGGTGCAGGGAGGAGAGAGAGTGGCCTGAGAAGAATCTCAGAGGCTGCCGGTGGGTGGGCTGACCCACGCATGCCTTGCAGGGCAGGCGATGTTGATGACATTGGACTTTTCCTGAAAGCGCTGGGCAGTGTTGAGAAGTGGTACTTGGCCTTTTGCAAGAGTCTGGCACTGCTCTGGGCCAGCATGTTAGGTGACAAATTGGGGGACATTGCAGCTCTCCAGACGAGAGATCGAGGTGACCCAGTGAGGGTGGCCATTGCAGAGGTGGAACGAGAGGCTGGGGTCAAGTCCAGTGGGAACTCGAGCGGCCAGCTGTGCTGGGGGAGCCAAATGGATGAACTCTTGTGCACTGAATCAGTACTCCTGCAACTCTGGATTGAATCTTAAAGCTAGTGCATCCAACTGGGACATGGAATAATTTCTCCTGCAGTTTTTTTTCTTTATAAATGTAATTATATGTTATATTGGTGAATTTAAGAAATAAACATTGTGTTTTTAGGTTATGATATATCCTGAATGGAAATGTACTCACCGTGCCTATAATTATAGCAGTCTTTACAGATTATACTTATTTTAGAATACTACAATTTGCAAGTCCTTTAATTACAATATAATACATATTGAAGATAACTTTGCTATAATTATAGAATAATTTAAATTTATATTTACCAGATTAGATGACACTTGGTTCCCGTCACTTTTCATTCCTATGTGGGTATGTTTTCTAAAGTCAGTGTGATTAATTACAGATAGAAACGTGCCTTATACTTTGTGAAAGGAAGGGAAGATACACGTTCTCCTAATTTCTTATAATTAGAGGCTGATAGGAAAAGACATTGCTGCCATAATCGCACATCCAAGTGGGTTTGGTCAAGCGTTGTGGGTTTTAATCTATCTTCCTGACGCCCCTCCACCCTCCCCAGGAATTGAGAACATTCTGATGATGTTCTGTTAGAACATCATAGAGGAGACGGAGAGACGTGAGGAGGCCCTAGACCAGCCTGAAATCACTCTGCCTCCCCCGGCAGGGCTGGGGACGGACCAGGCAGTTTTGCAGATTGCAGAACAAAAGAGAGTGTTTTCGGCTTCCTGGAGCTTCTCTACCAGAGGCTTGTCAGGTGTACCTTAGGTGTATGTGGATTCAGTTGCACAAACCAATAATTTTTAAATGCTCATTTATTTGTTTATTTTGAGAGAGAGAGAGTGAAAGTGTGTGTGCACACGCCAGCAGAGGAGGGGCAGAGGGACAGAGAGAGAGAATCCCAAACAGCCTCTGTGCTGTTGGCACAGAGCCCGACATAGGACTCGATCTCATAAACTGTGAGATCATGAGCCTGAGCTGAAATCAAGAGTTGGATGCTTAACCAACTGAGCCACCTAGGCGCCCCAAACCAGCAATTTTATAGAAAGCCCCCGGTTCTCATAGGGCTGCTGATGCCCCAGCCTTCCCTCCTAGAGCTTGAGTTGCAGACGGTGGGTGTCCTCAGTGGGGTGCACTTGTCCCCTCCCTAGACGGTCCCTGGCTCTCACAGATTTCCCATCCACTGCAGACTCGAGAAACCCATGGTCTGAGGCCAGGTTCACGTAGGGGGGGTGGGGGGCGGTGGCGCCCTGCAGCCTTGGGGAGGCAGCTGGGAAACCTGCAGGAGATGCTATAATTATCCTGAGGGTAGACATTGACTAAATGGAGGAATGGGTGAAGGGTCACCTTGGACAGATGCAAACTCTCCCATCATGGAATCACCGCATAAAATCCCTGCACGGAACTCAGTGCTGCCTGCTGTAGCCGTCCGGAACTCGTACTGGCTTGACTCGCGAGAGTCCTGCATGCAGCATGTACTTCGCCAGCCATCCAAGGCGTTTTCAGGGGTGACCTTTGACTAGGCAGGACTTTCTTTTTGTGTGCCAACTTACAGCTCAGTCCCTGCCCAGGAAGTGATGTTTCCCTCATTAAATCCAAAGACCTTTTCTGGGGGGATGTTCTTGAAGCCTGGGTCAACCTCTTGCTCCATATTAAGCTTTCTCATCTGCTTATGAGAGAAAATATGGAACATGTTCCTACTTTCAAGGCAATTTCCCCTGACCCTTTCCTTTTTCAAACCAAATAACACATTGCATTTAATGTTCTTTACATCATTTAAAATTTTTTTAAGTTGATTTATTTATTTCGAGAGAGAGAGCGTGTGTGCATGCCTGAGTGAGAGAGGGACAGAGTGAGAAGGAGAGAGAAATTCTAAGCAGGTTATGCACTGTCAGCTCAGAGCCCCACTTGGGGCTTAAATTCACAGACTGTGAGATCAAGAGTGGGACACATCATTTTAGAGAGGGCTAAATGGTGACTGCTCAGGCCCCTTGCTGATTCCTTCATGTGGCTCGAAGCAGTGGGACAGAGGAGAACGAGTCCAACCCTAGAGGGGTCAGGCTGTGTGGGCTCTGCCCTGGATCCCCACCTTTCCCTGAACAGCGCTGCTGGACAAGTCTCTCTCAGCTTCTGCCGAAGTGTGGAAACAGGTTGGATAGCCCCAAAGGCCCCTTCCATGTCTAGCCTTCTGTGTTGAAAATGATCAGACATTTATTGAGCACTTGCTGTATACACACATGACATTGTACCAGGGGCTGGGCTGGGAGAGTTCCAAGTCCCTGCTCTGAAGGAGTTTAGAAAACATTCCCTGGTTCAGGTGATAGGTGAAGCCCCTGCATAGGGAGACCAGTATGGAAGCCCGTGAGCTGGGCTCTCAGCTGGTCACCCCCTTATCCCCATCTACAAATCAGATTTGCAGTAGCCTCTCCTTCTGTCGTGGTGCCAGTGTTTCTCTTCTAGCACAGCGAACCTTTTCTCTAAAGAATCCAGTTGTGAATATTCTTGGCCCAGGGGCCATACAGTATGTGGTACAACAATTCCATTCTTCAGTTATAGCAAGAACAAGTAGAGACAGTATATGAACAAGAGGGCATCTCTGTGTTCTAATTAAAGTTTATTTATGGACATGGTGTGCTAACTATTTTATAAAGTTTTAGTTTGAAAGGTTAATGCTCTGTCTTAAACTCTAGAAGGGGTTGTGGCATCGTAACTGGGGTCTGGATGTGGCCAGACGATTACCGCACGTGGGTCAGGCTCAGCACTGACCCTCCCTTTAGACTTGCACCAGCAGAGACCTGACTGTAGGTCAGTTTGTTACTGGGCTTGTTTTATAAGAACATTCAGGACTCCACCAGGGAGTTAAGCTGACTGCCAGGGATTTTCAGGCGTCCCCCACCCCCACGCCATGGCCAGGACAGTTGATACTTGCCATCTTTGTCTTCAGAGACAGAAACTTCTGTCCAAACAGAGGCTCTTTGATTGAGGTTGACCCAGCAAAGCCACTTTTTGCCCATTTTGGGCAACATCCACAGGCCCTCACCTTGTTCATCCCTTGGCCTCTTCAGAATGTTCTACAAAGAAAGAATACTGTCTGGCTGCCACATCCTGGGGTTTTGTTGGCAGAAGTCTCCATAGGGGGTTACGTAAGGCAAGAAGGCAAGTCAGGAGGAGTCACCCCAGGAAATCTTCCTTGTCACGAGGATAAACGTGCCCTTTGGGCACCGGAAACTGGAAATGGCCGGTACTAGACAAACAGCTACCTTCAGTCCTGAGTATAACTGAGTCATTGTTTTAAGTCCTGGCAACTTGCGGTTTCCACTCCAGCAAGGACTCGAGGGAGGAAGGGCATTTGTTCCAGAAGCTGGTGTTTCAGCAAGCCACGCTTGGGGCTTTGTTTTGTTTACAGGGAGAGGTGACATCCAGCCTCAGTTGGACAGCGCTCTCCAAGATGTCAACGACAAGTATCTCTTGTTGGAAGAGACCGAAAAGCAGGCAGTCCGGAAAGCACTGATTGAAGAACGCGGCCGATTCTGTACCTTCATCTCTATGCTGCGGCCCGTGATTGTAAGTCAGTGGAAAGCTCTGGAAGGCTTACATTGCTGGTGTGGAGGAGACTTTCCTTTGTTTATCCAACCATCACTGAGTCGTCAGGAATCGGCTGTGTATCAGGGATCGTGATGGTGGAATCACTTCTGTAGAGCAGTGATTCTCCATGAGTTGCCGATGGCCACATGGCCCACTCCTGGTGCACCGTTCTTAGCCCGAGTTGTTGACTTACTCTTTTCCCCCCCAAGTCTAGAAGGCCTTGCAGAGTGGTTCTTAAAGTGCGATCGCCTGGCCAGCAGTGTCACCTGGGAATTGGTTACAAATGCGGCTTCTCGAGCCCAACCCAGACCTTCCTGAATCCAAATCCTACCAAATCCAAGCCTCTAGGGGTGGGGACCCAGGCATCTGTGTGGTTTTTTTTTAATTATTTTTAGTTTATTTATTTATTTTGAGAGAGAATGAGAAAGCAAGCAGGGGAGGGACAGAGAGAGGGAGAGAGAGAATCCCAAACAGGCCCCACGCCCAGTGCAGAACCCGATGTGGGGCTTGAACTCCTGAACCTTGAGACCATGACATGAGCTGAAATCAAGAGTTGGACACTTAAGTGATCCCCAGTCATCTGTGTTTTAAACAAGGCTTTCAGGTGATTTTGAGACCCAGTGGCTAGGTTCAACACCAGGGAGTGACCATGAGGTTAATATGGGAAGAGCCTCAACAAATCAATTCATATTTATTTATTTATTTTTGAGAGAAAGAGCGAACACATGAGCAGGGAAAGGGGCAGATAGAGAATCTTTTTTTGTTTTTGTTTTTGTTTGTTTTTGAGAGAGAGAGAGAGAGAGAGCACATGAGTTGGCGAGGGGTGGGGAAGGTAGGAAGAGAGAATCTCAAGCAGGCTCCATGCCCACACCACAGAGCCCAATGCAGGGTTCGATCCCATGATCATGATCCTGGAATCATGACCTGGGCTGAAATCAAAGAGTCAGATGCTTAACCACCTGAGCCACCCAGACGTCCTAGATTTTTTTTTTTAAGTTTATTTATTTATTTTGAGAGAGACACAGAGACAGAGAGGAAGGGGCAGAGAGAAGGAGTGAGAGAATCCCAAGTAGACTCCAAACCACCAGCGCAGAGCCCTATGTGGGGCTTAAACCCACAAACCGTGAGATCATGACCTGAGCCAAAGCCAGACACTTAACCTACTGAGCCACCCAGGTGCCCCCTGCAAGACTTATTTTTTTTTTTTTTAACATTTATTTATTTATGAGACAGAGACAGAGCATGAACAGGAGAGGGTCAGAGAGAGAGGGAGACACAGAATCCGAAACAGGCTCCAGGCTCTGAGCTGTCAGCACAGAGCCCGATGCGGGGCTCGAACTCACGGACCGCGAGATCACGACCTGAGCCGAAGTCAGACGCTTAACCGACTGAGCCACCCAGGCGCTCCAAGACTTATTTTTTTAAGTAAATCATTTGCATGCCATAATTGAGGACTTTTGCTGTAGGCATTCTTGAAGCTGACACAACGACCCCAGCTCACTTCCCTCAGCCCTAGCAAAATGCCCAAGGAGGAGTCATTCCTCTGAGCACAGAACTTTTCCATGGCTCATTCTTGCCGAGGCCTGCAGTCCCAGCTTGGTACTTGGGTGAAGTGAATGACTTTCTTCCACAGTCTCCTGCCCCTATCTCACTTGCTGTGACTTTCTATCAAGTAGGTGGGGAAAAAATAAGAAGGGGGAGGGGATAGTTAACTTTATTACACACACATGTGCTGTCACCAAGAGCTGTTATCAGATCTGGACCAAAATTGTTCCAAATCGTGTCAACTGTCGAAGCTGAGTGAGCTCAGAGGGCCTCGGCCTATGGAGGGGGCTATGCTGCAGGACTCCATGAGAAGATGCAGGCGGACCATCCGGGAAGATGTGGCAGCTCACCCCCCTCCCCCACCAGGCACCATGAGGAAGGCCACGTGTTTTCTTTGACTTGCTCACCACTGTCTGGGCAGGACAGGTCACTCCATAATTATGGCAGATTCCTTTTTCCCTTTCTGTTTCCCAAAAGAAAGGGCTGGTAGTGCCTTTAGCCAAGATGTACCAGTCTCGAGGTAACTTTTCTGGAAAGTTGAAAGGGTTAGACAGTAACCCTAATAAAAACAGTTGAGCCAAGACCATGAATGAATCACTCATGATGACATGTTGTGGATTACTTTCCTTCAGGAAGAAGAAATCTCCATGCTAGGGGAAATAACTCACCTTCAGACCATCTCAGAAGATCTGAAAAGCCTGACCATGGACCCTCACAAATTGCCCTCCTCAAGTGAACAGGTAGGAGCTGTGGGCACTCGGGAGAGCAAACCAAAGACATAAAGGTTCAAGGTCTCGAGAGTTCCCGGAGGCATCTCATTTGAAGTCCTATCTGTGTTTCACTATATGGTGAAATACAGTAACCATCGTTGCTAGCCATTATAGAGCACTTGCTGTGTGCCATGTATGTTCTAAGCGCTTTACATAGACTTCCTCAGCTAATCTTCAGTATTATTCCCATTTTACAGAGCAGGACACTGAGGCACTGAGAGATAAAGTCCTTTAACCAGGTTCATCTAGCTAATTAGTGGTGGAAGTGGGATTTGAACCCAGCAGTCGAGAGCCCATGCATGGCCTTAACCACTGTGTTCACCTGTCCTCTAGAAATAAACTCTCACAGGAACATGATAGTGATGTGTTTTGGTCATCCTTGTGAACCATTCTCACTGAATTTCTCCCATTCTGATGGATTAAAACAGGATCTCTTTTACAGAAAAGATGACATCTTTCGTGCTTATTCATTTGGTTCATATGACATTAACATATCAAGTGGGAAGGACCGTGTTTGGGGGGACAGCTGATGAATCACATGCTGGCTTTTGCCCTTTGTATAAAATTCTCATTGCCTCCCTGGAGAACCAACTCAGAGGACAAATACAAGAGTTTACGTTTTCCATTCTATGAAATTGCTTTTGTCAAATCACAGCAGGCACGCGTTTGCTCCGTGAATAGACATTTATTGAGAATCTACTACGTGAATGAAAGGTAGACCTCACATTCAAATAGCTATTTGTCAAGCAGGGGAGCCAGATGTAGAAGTAACTGCGAACAAATTGGCTTGCTCTTGATTCTGTCAGGTTTTAAAATCTCAGGGCCAGAAGTGACCCACTGAATATCAGGCGGCTAACGTGCAAGACCGACAAATCCTAACACCATCATTGAATTTGTGGTGCTATGAGACAAGAATCCTATAAATTCTGGCCTTGAGTATACCTGACTCCTGTAAATCGTTAATCTGTAGCTGTAAATCTCTCCCTCTCCCTCTAGACTGACATTTCATGGTCCCCTCCCCCCTTCCAATTTTTTATATTTTTGCTTGTCTCAGAAAAAGGATTATGACATTGATGGATTGGTACTGTTGTTCTTTAACTGAAGAAAGGACGTTAACAACATTTTGTACGTTAACCCCCACCCCTCGATGATGACAGCATTTTGATGATACAGGTTAAAGATTTGATGGATGATGTTTCCCTTCTCAGCACCTCACCTACCCACTTGGCTCTGTCCCCTTAGGTGATTCTGGACTTGAAAGGTTCTGATTATAGTTGGTCGTACCAGACGCCACCCTCTTCTCCCAGCACCACCATGTCCCGCAAGTCTAGTGTCTGCAGGTAAGTAAAGCTGGGCCCTGCTCCTACTCACCTGCAGCGAGAATCCTCCGGAAATGTCTGCCATCTGCAAAATTGTTCTCTAGCGGTTTTCTGTTAGAAGACCATTCTTGGCCTGCTGACTGCAAAGCGTATTCTCTTTTTGAAGGATGGCAGCTTCATCACGCATCACTAACCCTTCTTGATGTACGCAACCTACTGACCTTTCTCTTTGACTTTTCAAAGCCAAGTAGATTTCCACTTCTTGCGAATTTAGCAGTGAGAGGAAAGAGCAGGGTGGATCTGCCTGGTCTGTGTCTGGTTATGTCCCCAAACACGTGTGTGTGTGTGTGTGTGTGTGTGTGTGTGTGTGTGTGTGTGTGTGTGGTTTCATATTTGACCTTGGGTAGTAAACACAGAGCAGTAATTTCAAACTTAAGATGCTACATCATGAAAATGTTGGTTGGTTCCTTGTCATCACTTATGGGCTGTGTGTGTGCGTGTGTGTGTGTGTGTGTGTGTGTGTGTGTGCGTGTTTGACAAATCTGTTGGGTTTTCATTTTGCTAACAAAGAGAACTAACTATCTCACTAATACAAAACAAAGCTGCACGAGTTCTCTTTTCTTTCTTCTAGTTTTAGCTTCAGTCAAAAATCATGCGGCACTGACAGCATCGGCCTTCAGCTTGCTGGAGTGCAGCTGCTGTGGGCTTTACTGCCAGTCCCCAAATGCCCTCTTCTGGCTGATTGGTGGGGTGGGGGGGTGGGGTCGGGGGAAGCAAAAATTATGGTAATTATCCCCAGCGGCAGTGATTTCCTCTGGCACACTCCCCTCTATCTGTCGGAACATTCGTTGTCAAGTAATTCTAGCGTAGAGCAGTCACGGTCCTGACTACCTCATTAGCTGTCAGGGTCTGTGAAATCTGACAAGACTCTCTTGCCGGGAGCAGAAACCACACCCTTGGTAATCCCAGGCTGGGTTGTTTATTCCGGCCCTTCCAGTGCTTCCCGTTGTCGGTTCTGCTTGTTTGGACCGCGGGGCTGTGTTCGGTTTTCTGGTTTTTGCACTCTGAGTTACCAGAGCGCATACTTGTTAGAACTGGAGACGCAGCGCAGACAGAACACCCAGAGGGTGTGTGACGCTTCTCAACATCCTGTTTACTGTTCACCTCGGAAACAAACAGCTCAGCCTCGGCTGCCTGTAGTTGTTGAAAGCCGCCTGCCTCTTGCCACGTGTGCTGCTAACACCAGGCCCGCAGATACTCTCACAGAGAAATTTCTGTGATCAGGGAAAAGCCATTCATTCAAGCATCGACTCTGGTAAGAAGAGGTAAAACACGCTGACATGAACACACAGAGTTGATTTGCCTGTGTTCTTTATGACGGTCTTGAACCAGGCTCGTTGAGGATGAAGTCTCCTTGAGGGGCCCCGTGGCACCTGCACTCCCAAAGTGATGGTTGTCCGGGTGGACCTTGGTTTCCTGGACCCAGATGGTGCATCTAAGGGAGAGCCTTGAATATACTAACCAGATGATGCCGAAGCCTTAGTGGGTTTCGCTCCAAGGTCATGAGATTCTGCAAGCAGATGAGCAGATAAGATCAGCCCCGTCTCTTTTCCTGCCACGGATGTTAGGTCTCTAGCTTTGGTGGTAGATGACCTAGCTGAATTAATTGGGTAGCACTTGACTCTTCAGAATCCTGGGCCTCCGTGCCAGGGACACCTCATCGTACCATCAGAGAAGTCAGTCTTGGCAGACCTGCTTTTTGACAACTCCCACTTTTCTCCCCGCTTGCTCACATGATAAAAACCTTTTGTTTACTAGCTTAATGACTTGGTGTCTTGGAAACACGTTTTACCTTTGGCCCAGCTCTCCGTGGTACCCAGCTGATTATATTATGTTCTCCCCCCTCCCCTGTTCCGTTGTCTTCTGTTTCCCCCCTTCCCCTATCCCTGCCCCTTAACCTTGCACGCCCGTGTTCCCTCCGCCCCCACAGCAGCCTGAACAGCGTCAACAGCAGTGACTCGCGCTCCAGCGGCTCTCACACTCACTCCCCCAGCTCACACTACCGCTACCGCAGCTCCAACCTGGCCCAGCAGGCGCCCGTCCGCCTGTCCAGCGTGTCCTCCCACGACTCAGGATTCATTTCGCAGGACGCCTTCCAGTCCAAGTCACCATCCCCCATGCCGCCAGAGGCCCCCAACCAGGTAAGGGTGCCCTTGGCTCCAGAAGTGGCTGTGGTGCCTGGACCACCGTCACTGGCCGGATGCGAAGAAAGATGTTGGTTCAGGCAGACCCCTGTCCTCTCGACGCAAGAAACCTCTGGATTAATTTCTCATCTTTAGATGTGTCCTTTCCCCAAAGGGTGAGAACCATAAGTTGGGTTTGAAGCCTGTCTCCATGGTGGTGATGGTCAAGTCGCCACATTGGTTTGGGGAGTCCTCTCAGGTAAGTAGACGGACTCAAGGAAGTTTGGCCATCCTCCGGCATCCCTGTAAGTGCCCGGCTTCGCATGCTGCTTAATTAACGGACATGCGTGCGATGGTGGCACCTTCTCCGCCGGCACGTCTGCTTCTCTCTGAATGGCGGAGATTCTGTCCTTGAACGGTGCCTTGGAAACCTTCCTTGGCCCTCTCCAGTTCCTTTTAGCAATTGGTGTGAGGATGAGAATGAATCCTTAGAGCCCTTGCAGATAATTCCGTTGGCATTCTGCTCCTGGGAGAGGGGACGGCGGGGAATCTTGCAGCCCCAGTTGGGTCAAGTGGCGCCAGACCCAGCCCAGCCCATGGTTCCAGCTGGAGCAGGAGGCAGGGGCTGGACAGGGTATTGTGATGCCCTTCCCGTGCTACCCTCTCCATCCTCTTTCTCTGAGTGCCAGGGGTCTGGCTTCCTACTTAGTAATCAGCACAACAGCAGACGCCATCCAGGGTGCCCCACAGTGCCATCTGCTGGGAGCATGTGGCTCAGTGCCCACTGTGTGTTCTGAGGCTGACCCAGCTTTGGCCCAAGATCCTTTGGACTTAGAAGGTCGCGTGCTTTTCTTGTATCCAGGTATCCAGTTGGCTTCGCAGTCACTGACTGCAGTGTCCCCGGCACCACCCTAGGACGTGCTACGTCTGCTATCTGTGCAGCATTGTTATCCCTGTTTTGTTGTGGAAACAGAGGCTCAGAGATGTGACTTACCCAAGCTGCACAATTATCTGACCTGCAGGTTGGGGACCTGGAACAAGGGTTTCTGGCAAGCAGTCCAGAG
The DNA here is from genome assembly GCF_014898765.1 of Herpailurus yagouaroundi. Classification (NCBI taxonomy): domain Eukaryota; kingdom Metazoa; phylum Chordata; class Mammalia; order Carnivora; family Felidae; genus Herpailurus; species Herpailurus yagouaroundi. The sequence goes on along the minus strand of NW_024412417.1, from coordinate 33,183,470 downwards.
TCCTTTCTGTTCTGTCTCAGCCATGAGGTGTCCCTGGGAGAGTGTTTTGGGGAACACTTCATGTAGAGAAAGCAGCTGAAGTATTTTGGGAATTTAAGCCAGAAGGTTCCTTGCCTGATGTGTCTGACGTTGGTGAACCCAGAGGTTCTCAGCTCAGTGGTCCCTCTGGCATTTTTCAGCTGTCCCAGGAGACTGTGGCCTCTCTCTGTCTTTGTGGCAGAGAGACTTCATTTCAAACAGAGACATTCTGGGCCAAGAGCCACGACTTTGAGTTCTAATGTGCTTGTCCCAGCTGGGGCGCTTTGGCTTGGTCCGAAAGGCGTCACCTGCCTGTCCCCCGCCATGTGGCAGAGCTAAACCATACCTGTGTGTCTTGAAAGCAGAGTGTGAATGGTTGAAAGGAAAACAGGAATTTGCAATTTCTTCCAAGGCTATTCTGATGTGCAGCCTAATTCTGTGTGTGTTTTTAATCAACTGACAAATTAACATAGTATTGTGTGCTGACACTCCTTTCTAAAAAAAGAGAGGCCACGTGCTCCAGCCTCCCTGACAAAGACTGTGTGTGGATCAGGCTGAAGTGAGCGTTTCTGCCTCCAGTAATGTCGAGGGAAGCAGAAGTTGGCATGTGGGATTTACTTAAATCTGAAAGCTGGTGCCCAAGTTGCTTGGCTAGCAACTCTAGGGTACTCTAGGGTAGTTTTAATAGGCCCAGGGATGCTGCAAAATTTAAAACAGAATTCTATTTTTACAAAAAAAAAAAAAAAAAGGGAATTCCGGTGGTTTTAATTGTAAGGTAGAGGGGAAGTTAAGGAAATTGTACAAATCACATAGGCCAGAGGATCCAGTCTCCTAAAATGTTACCTTTATTTAGGATGAGGAAGGACACACACATCTCTAAGGGGAAGGAGCCCTTCATTTCTCTACTCGGTCACATGGGTCTCAACCAATGCCACGTGATGAAATATGTTAAATATTTTCCTCCACTGTGCCCTTTTCAAATTTAACCTCAATCCACTTGTGCCCAGGAGTGGGACTATGTCTGTTGTGAGGGTCTCGTCCTAGAGCTGTTCATTCCATGGAGGCAAGAGGTTCTTTAGGAAAAATGAACAGAAGCCAAAAGAAATAGGAACCTGCAGTCCTGGAATGGTTTATTGGTTCTTTTTTTCAAGTTGAACATACTTGAATTAGAGGGACCAAAATGAACAGCCCTAGTAAATTACAGTGATAACTGGCCTCTTTGTACACTTGATTAAGTGCTACATACATAGATGGACACATAGAAAATTTCATTTTCTCTTCCTCTGTTAGATATTAGTGAGCCCTATGCCAAAAATGAAAGAAATTGGAGTTTTAGATTAAGGTTGCGGCTCCTCAACTGAGAAGTGACAGAATCATAACTTAAATACAAACTCTCAAACTTTGGCTCCGGAACCACCAACCAGACTCTGAGCTTGAGGAGCCATCAGGGCGTCCAGTGGGTAGCGTGTCCTTGCTTTGGTTCTGTGGGGCCCCATGCATTGGAGTGTCTTCTCAGAGCCTTGCTGCTTGCAGGATGGAGAGCTATAGCTCTGTCCCTTTGCCGGAACCTTTCTTTCTTTGGCTGTGAAGGAGGTGGACATGAACATGACAGAAACGTGAATCTGGCCTCCTTGGCAGTGAATTCAGGAACACTTTGAGGAAGTAAGAGTAGACCCCGGTAGGGTTGGGCTTATTTAAACAAAAGGATGAGCTGGAGATTGCAGTTAGCAGCGAACAGAACTTAAATATCTGGGTGTGCCCGAGCACGATCTTGGTGCTTATATTGGAAGTTTATATTGGAAGAGATGGTCTTCATCACTCATCCATTCAGTAGTTTTGAGCACCTGTCACGTGCCAGTACAGGACTAGAAAGTTGAGACATAACGGTGAGCCCACGGGCATGGTCCCTGCCCGAGCCAAATGTCAGGAGACTGAGCTGGGGGCACGTACCCCGGCTGACACCAGGCGACCGGCAAGACTGGAGGTGAAATAAAGATCGGCACAAGGACATGTTGTCCCAAGTCAGACCTCCTTTCTGTAATGCCCCAGATCTCTCCAGATGCTCCGTCCCTCCCTAGATGGCCCCTGGAAACATTGCACTGATCTCAAGGCCTCACTGGCCAAACCTCAAAATCATTTCCCAGGCAGAGAAACCTAAAAACCTTCCCTGTGAAGATGCAGCTTCATGGCTGGAAACCACCCTGCATGGGTGCAGAGGCTGCATGTGACACAGGGAGAGGCTGGGGACTGGAGAGGTATGGAGCAGAAGCCCAAGTTGGGTGGTGGTGGTGGAGGGGGTCAGTCCTCAGGCACTAAGTATGCCTGTGCACCTGAGAGATAGCAAAGGCAGGCCTCCCCTGGGACCTCGACGTGTGGCATGAGAAGAAATGCCCAAAGGAACACGGGAGTCTCACCGACCAGTGCCAGGCACACACTAGACACACACACATCAGGGTCCTGGGGGGCTGACCATCTGGCAGGTGTCTCATGCTGCTTTTCGAGGGCTTGAAAGCCTCTGTGTGGGTGCAGCTTTGGCAAAGGGAAAAAAATAACCCTAACCCTCTGCTTCTCTCATCCTTCCCTCTTCTGTGTATATGTCTGTCTCTCTCTCTCTCTGTGCGTGCACTTCCCCACCCCATCTTCTTGTTTTGATTTCCTGTTACTTTTGGTGGCATGTGGTCCCTCCCTGCTGCAGAACTCGTCCAGCTCGGCCTCCTCTGAAGCCTCCGAAACCTGCCAGTCCGTGAGCGAGTGCAGCTCGCCCACCTCAGTCAGCTCAGGCTCCACCATGGGCGCCTGGGCGTCCACAGAGAAGGTGACCGGCTGGGCCCCGGCCACCGTGGCCAACCCCTCCTCCCCTGCCCCCCACCTACCGTCACTGTCACCACCAGGACCTTGAAACTCAAAATCTACAAAATGCATCCCAGGAGCAGTCCCTTTTGGGGACAGAGAGAGGGACAAGGCTGAGGGCTTTTTCTTGAAAGGGTGCCTGGCTCCTGGGCAATGACCTTGCAGTGTCCTGAGGGAGAGGAAGGGGTATGGGGAGCTCGGAGGTGGAAGGCTCCTTCTCAGAAGTGTCGTGCGCTCATCTGTCCCCCCTCCCCCTCCCAAGTACCCCACCCACCGTGGCCTCCTTGTTGCGGTACCATCGGAGGAGGACATCTCACTGCATCAGAGGCTGTGCGCTTTTCTTCCTTTTAGTTCGCCAACCCCTCCTCCCCCGTCACCCCGATTTGGATTCTGCTCCTGAACAGTGTGATGATTTCAGAAACCCGGAATGAACAGTTTTCAGTTGTTGCTTGAGAATGTTTTAAATTTGCATAATGAGATGAACAAATCATTATCACCGTGAAATTAAGCTCCATCGGTTATAAATCATCCAAAACCATTGAGAATGCCAAAAAATTAAGGACACCGATCAATTTCCACACTACTCTAAAATGTAGATAAATTATTTGCTTGACTGAACACTTCTTGCCGTCCAGTATGTGTTCTTTGCCCCCGTGGCCCTTCCTCTGGTACCACGGATCATCCAGGAGCAGCGGGGCCCGCCGCTTGTTTTATTTATAAATACTCAGGTCTCCCTCCTCCCTTGAATGTCAATGCCATCTTGTACCTCCACACTCATCCTGTTATATTAATTTTATTTTCCTTCCCCCCCCCTTTTTTTGTTTGTTTTGTTTCCAGTTGTCTAACGGGTTTTCTCACTGTAGTTTGCCAAGTGAGTCCCATGTGGGGCCCGTGGGGGCAAGCCTTTCCCCTCATTGCCTGCCTGCCTCCCGCCTGCTCCCTCGGGTCACCTCTGTCCACCTTCCAGACTACGCTCATTATTACACCATTGGGCCCGGCATGTTCCCGTCATCTCAGATCCCTAGCTGGAAGGTTTGTGTCTCTCCACCCTCCTCTCTTTCCCTCCTCCCCCTTCATGGCTCTGTGCTCCCCCCGCGTGGGGCCCGCGGGGCGCCTCCGGGCCCCCCCCCCCCGCCCCTTCCTTCCACACTCTGCCTTCCTCCCCATATAACACCTCTCCCTAAGAAAATTCCCACTGGGAAGAACCAAAAAGCAGCAGGCAGATCTGAGATAGAAATGTCCACGTGGAGCGGAGGTGGGAATGGCTCCCTTTCGGAAACATTCATTCGGCCCGGTTAGAGGTGGTTAGACGGTGATGCCAGACATGGCCTTGCAGGGCCGGCAGGCAGTTCTACACTGTTGGGGCCACCGCAGGGTGTCACTGTTACCAGGGGCTGGGAGGGACTGCCCTTCTCCGCCATGTGCCTCAGACTTGTCCCTGGAGTCCCTTATTGGGCCATGGTAACGGAACCATAATCCAAACTATGTTTTTGGCTTTATCATCATGTTTTATCTTCAATGTGAATGCAGACTTTATTTTTAGTCTCATTTGTTTTATATTAAAACATGTTTGCTTTAATATAAAAGCAAAGTTTTAAAATTATTTCCTAGCGAGTCCAATTGATGCCAGGAGGATATCCTACAAGGAGGTGCCCCGAATTTGAATCGCAGGTTAGCCTAGGCTGCGGCTTCTAGAGCAGGTCTTGGCTTAACCCCTCACAGGTAGTGTGGACCCCTCAGGCTCCTCAGGGTCTTCCTGCTGACCCCAGAGGCCTGCCTTTCCTGTGTGAGGGCCTCAGAGGGCACATCCTGAGGGCCCTTGCTGGGGGGGCGCAGTATCCAGGAAGTGGAGGTTCAGCCTCCGAGCGAGGCTGAATTCCTTTAGTGCCTCCTGGTGGCCACTTCACTCAAGTGAAGACATTTGGGCTGCTGGAGGAGAGAGGGTTCCTTCAGACATCAGAAGTGGGGGGCGCTGTCCCTGGGGATTGGGTCTCCACTGGCTGGTGCCTTCGGACACCTTAGACAGTTGGTCAGCCGTTAGGTGGCCGAGTCTCCCACAGGTACCCACCTGCCTGGTTGTTGAAGGCTTTTCATCTTTGGGCAGATATGAGGAAAGGGGAGGCACCCGGGGGGCCCCCAAAGGATTTTCCACTGCCTTCTTTTCGAGCCGGCTGAGGACATAGAAGGTCCTGCTGGCCTGTCCTAGCCTGAGCTTCCCCTGCCGGGGCCAGCTGCCGTCTGCGGGCAGCTGTCCGGAGGGTTCTGCGGCCCTCCACATGGAGGCCGAGGCCCTGGTGCTTGACCACACTTGTTCTACTTAGGACTGGGCCAAGCCAGGACCTTATGATCAGCCCCTGGTGAACACCCTACAGCGCCGCAAGGAGAAGCGGGAGCCGGACCCCAATGGAGGAGGACCCACTGCTGTGGGTGGTGCGCCTGCAGCTGCCGAGGAAGCTCAGAGACCACGGAGCATGACCGTGTCAGCTGCCACCAGGGTGACGCTTTTATTCTCTGCCCTCTAAGACCTGGCCAGCAGCAGGGGGCCGAGTCAGCCTTGCAGCTGGAAGGACCTGAGCCCTGTTCCCCCCCGCCCCCACCCCGAACTTCCTGCACCCCCGGGGAAAAGCCTTGTATTGACATCAGACTGGTAGAACTTTCTAGAGCCCGGGTAGGACCCATAGATGGGTGATGTTCACAGGAGCAGAATAGGAGCACTGCAGAGGCTCCCACTTGCAGGAGTATGCGGAAAGGCTCTGGGGACACCGGACAGGGCATTCACGGCCCCCGTGGCTTGTCTGTGTCTCTCTCGTTCCTCCTGCGTGCAGCCTGGTGAGGAGATGGAGGCTTGCGAGGAACTGGCGCTGGCCCTGTCGCGGGGCCTCCAGCTGGACACGCAGAGGAGCAGCCGGGACTCGCTCCAGTGCTCCAGCGGCTACAGCACGCAGACGACCACCCCATGCTGCTCTGAGGACACCATCCCCTCCCAAGGTACGAGGCGGTCTGGGGCTTCCTGAGCATTGGCAGGTGAGGAGAAGGGGTGCCCTCCCTGCCGGGACGAGGCAGAAGAATGAGCACAGCGTCAGCCCTGGCCAGCAGACCCGCTGCAGAGCCACTGTCATCCTCTGGGCATGCTCGCGAGAGCTGACCTGTAGTGAGCGGGTAGCTGCCACGTCCGGTGACCGGACTTTTGCAGCTTCTCCCATGTCTCACCATCCGGGTGCAGGATAGCTCCCAGGGTGAACTCAGATGCCGCGAATGACAATCAGGTCATTTGTGTCGCAGCACTTTGTGCTAAGCGCTCTCTCTTCCCATTTAAGCTTATGGTAGTACGGGTTCTCGCCCTCGTTTTACGCATCGGACAGCGAGGCTCAGTACCTCGCCCAAACAATTGATGAGCAGCCCCGGAGCTTGAACCTCAGTTCTGAAGGCCCGAGTTCTTCACCTATTCCAGCCAACTCTTCTACTAACCCCGCCTCCCTCACCACAGCACACGCAGGCCAGCAAGATGGTGGCTGGGGCTAGGGCGCATCTGGGGGAGTTGAGCAAACGTGTTTGCGGTCCACTGGCCAGAACTTCTAGGACTAAGTGGGTCTCAGTGAAAGGCCGTTTTGCTGTCCGGGGGACATCGGGCAATGTCCGGAGACATTTTTGGTTGCCACCAATGGAGGGGGTGCTGCTGACATCTAGTAGATGGTCAGGGATGCCGCTAAACATCGTGTAATGCACAGCACGGCCCCCTGTCCCCGCAACAAACCTCTCGCCTGGCCCCAGATGCCGGTGGTGCTGCTGTTCAGGAACCCGCTCAAAGACGTTCACTCTGTGTGCTTCTGCCTCCCGTGTGACCCCAGTGTTGAGAGCACATACACACACCTCGCGGACGGAGCCTGTCTTTGTACCTGTTTTCAGGGGCTCGTTGCCAGTAGCTCCGTTCTTTTTCCAGCCTTCGCCTGGCGAGTCCCTTATGAGAGAGTAAGGCCTGCGATCGTCTGTCTAAGGGTTGTTTCTCTTGTCAAATTCCGGGCTGGAGGGTCTGTGGAGTTTCTTTCCTCTTCCCGCTCACCTCCTTTATTCCTCCCAGAGCAGCTGGGTGGGTAGCCCTGATGTGGCCCGGCCTTCGGGCATGCTTCACCGCTCAACAGGATCGCGTGTGTGCCTGTGACGTCCAGCCCCGTTCTAGGGCCCAGGATTACATCGGGAGCAGGACGAAGATCCCTGCCTGGTGGCGGGGTTGGGGGGCAGTTCTCAGACGTTGGGGGCCTCTAAGGACGGTGTGGAGATTGGGGGAGGTGCTTGGGATGAGGCTGTGGGTAAAGCACCTGGCCTCTCGTGCCTTTTGTCCTCTAGCACAAAAGAATCAAAAAGCAAAGCTGCTGCCTTGGAGATTCCTAATCAAACCTTGTCATCAGTTTCAGATTATGATTATTTCTCTGTAAGCGGTGACCAGGAGGCAGACCAGCAGGAGTTTGACAAATCATCCACCATTCCGAGAAACAGTGACATCAGCCAGTCTTACCGACGGATGTTCCAAGCCAAGCGCCCGGCCTCAACTGCTGGCCTCCCCACCACCCTCGGACCTGCTGTGGTCACCCCAGGGGTTGCAACCATCCGACGGACCCCCTCCACCAAGCCTTCTGTCCGCCGGGGGACCATCGGAGCCGGTCCCATCCCCATCAAGACACCCGTGATCCCTGTCAAGACCCCAACCGTCCCAGACCTCCCCGGGGTGCTGCCGGCACCTCCGGATGGGCCAGAGGAGAGGGGTGAGCACAGCCCCGAGTCGCCCTCTGTGGGTGAGGGCCCCCAGGGTGTCACCAGCATGCCCTCCTCAATGTGGAGTGGCCAAGCCTCCGTCAACCCTCCTCTTCCAGGCCCGAAGCCCAGTATCCCCGAGGAGCACAGACAGGCGATTCCAGAAAGCGAGGCCGAAGACCAGGAAAGGGATCCCTCAAGTGCCACTGCTTCCCCAGGCCAGATTCCAGAGAGTGACGCTGCAGACCTGAGCCCGAGAGATACTCCGCAAGGGGAAGACATGCTGAACGCCATCCGAAGGGGCGTGAAACTGAAGAAGACCACCACAAACGACCGCTCAGCCCCTCGCTTCTCGTAGGCTCGCTTAGGCTCCCAAGAAATGCTGCCAGTGGGGAAGGAACTGTTTAATTCATAAAACCTAATTTGTCTCGATCCATTCCAATCTGTAATCAAACAAAAGATTTTGTAGGCAACTCAGAATACAGCTCTTTTGAAAGTACTCGACACCTTTAGCTAAGAATTAAAAGCAACATACGTAACTGACATAACTTTGATCTTTTAATTTGTAAATATTGACAGTTTTCTTTCTGCACATTTTAATCTTAGTTTCCCTTTTGATTTTTCTGAAGGTGCCAAATTCCATTTAACTTTTTTACAAGTCTTTGTAAAATTTTAAATGCATAATGGGGCGGGGGGTGGTCGGGGCAGGGGAACCACGAAGTAGTTAATTTCAGAAAAAAGGATAACTATACTTCGCTTTTTCTTTTCTCTCTTTTCTTTTTCCTGCAAGCTTTTGTAGATGCATTGTTAGTAGTCTGGCTTAGAAGCAAATTCAAGTTATTTTAATGTACAAACAAAATGGATAAAGGGGTAAAATCTTCACTTAAACGTAGTATGTTCTGGCTGAGAAAAGCAGGAGTAACAATTGATGAGCAATATTCAGAGAGAAGTGAATCTGGAAATGGTAGACTCTGTTGGGATTGGGGGGAGGGCCGTGGGAGGGGCACACTGTCAACATAGCCGATCCTGTTAACATTTAAGAGTAGCCTTGTAGGTTGAATTTCTAGTATCTTCATGGTAAATGCATCCGAACAAGCCATACTGGATTGCAGTGTCTGTTTCTGTAGGGTGTTTAAGGACTTCCTTTCTCCCACGATTCCTCTTGACTGCACAGCACCCACCTCCAATCCCGTGCATGCTGCTGCCGCCGGTTAGACCTAGAACCCCCCACTTCAGTTACTCGTCTCTTGTACCCACTTTCATGGGATCCAAATGCGTCCAAAAAGGGTAAGGCAGTTTTAAAAATGTGAAGAACATTTTAAAATGATGAGAGCAGGGAATTCTTAGATATAGCAAATAAATGCCTTTTACTTAACTGTGCCCAGCAGGCTGGGCGCGTTGAAAAGCCCAAATATTTTGAAAAAACTCGAGCGGATTTAACAAGGGTAACCAGCTTGGAATCTAGCAACTTGCCAATGTGTTTACCAGTCTGGGGGCTTGTTTTTCTTATCTTCTTTTCAACAAATGGCAGTGAATTGGCATCATACCAAACATTGAAGAGAGGAGGATTTATTTATTGTCACTGGGAATCTGGCCACTATACTGTCCCTTTTTTTGTATTCTAGGTAATGTTTTTGGAATGGATTTATGTCTTTTCTTACTTTAAGTGAAAGTTCGATTTGTTCTAATGCCCATTCCCTAAAGCCAACCGAGATTTGTAGGTTTAAAAGGGATCTTGTTTGCAGAAGACAGCCGGGTTTGAAAAAACCAAGCAGGTCCCTTAAGCAATTGGGTCCGTTCCTCTGAACGAACAGGAGCTTGGTGGGTCCCCCAGACCCTGCAGGTTTCTGTTGGCTCTAATCTTCAATTACATAATCTTATGCTTTAATACATAAGTGCATTGGATGTGAGAGTAACGTACCTGTATAGTCACTGTTCTGTATATTAACATTTAACACTGCTGTGATTGCTCAAGGGCATTTTATGTTACGGCTTTAAAGCAAAGGCATGATTATTAGAAACTATTTAAGCTTTTTTTTCTTTGAAAAACAAGCTCCTTCTACAGAATATAAGCAACAGTAGTGCCTGTGGTTTAGCCCACCAATCTTGATGACTAAAAGTAGCTGATGCATTGTGCATATGATGCTTGAGATGGTTTTTGCAAAAGCAGAAATCACTGCAAGGTAATTAATAGATAAAAGTGGTATTTTAAACCTTCGAAATAAACGGATGTGACTGTACCCTGGTACAGCTTTTCACGTGTTTAGTTTTTAAACGTTAGTATAATCTGAATAAATTTAATATAAAATGTTGCCAAATTCAATGTAGAAAGAATGTGACAAAACACCTTGGGTAGTTCTGTTTGTGTTTTTGCATATTGTAAAAGCAGTGTCACAGCTAAAAATAAAGAAATCGTTTCTCAAGGTAAATTATTGTGGTTTAGTTGCTAGTTTGTACTGAGAGTTGACCTCTCCCTGTGCAGTTTTTTGTTCTAAACTTGTATAAATAACAATTGTGTAATGTGTCTCCCTTCTACCTTGTAACAATTGCTTCAGCCTACATTATAAATAAAGAACCACTAGAAAACAAAAAACGGTATTTCAAGACTTCTTAAAACTCAGTCGCAAGTCTTAGCGGTTAGAAGACACCCGGAGACTCCGGTTGGGCTTACTCAGAACACCCACAGAACGTTCTTTTTGTCATGGCCGTGAACCCCCGAGAACACGAGTTGCCTCAATCGATGAACTATGTGAACACAGTTCTAGTGAGCTATCACAAACTAAAAGCAGGTGGGTTGGGTGATGATGCTAAAAATGGCTCTAGCTTTTAGAGAAGCTTCTTCCAACATATAAAGAGTGCTGCCGTCCCCTTCCCGGTGACAATCCAGGCCACAGGAGAGGAAGCAAGGCTGCAACACTGCCTCCAAAATAGGTGTCACAGTTTCAGACTGGACCCTTTCACTGCAACCCCCAAACCTCCAATCCTGCGTGAACCCCACAAACTCCATCATACTTGAGTGTGTGCTGCTTCGAGGTTTTCTTTTAACCACCTAAAATCTCATTCTTGGCACCTTTAGAAAACCAAAAATGGTATCTCAAGCCCTCAATCCTCACACCCCTTCCCTAGACTTCGTATTGCAGCCCCTGAGCCTTCAACTGGAGCCTGTGACTCATCTTCAGAGTAACTCCTGTATCTGGTTCTGTGCAGCCGTCCCTGATGATACGCGCTATCGACAGGACTCCCTGGGGCAGGGGACACTTGACCACACTCCGCATACTTCTGGCACAGGTGGCAGGAGACGACAGCGGCACAGCCGCTTGGTGTCACGTTAACGCGCAGAGGAACACATCAGTCACACCACGTGGAGTTATTTTTATTACGGCACATGTGTGCCCGTTCTGTAACTTATTTCACTCGCAAGCGTGACAGGCGAGGCGTCTTCCTCTCTCTCTACATGGGCCGCTCCCGGGGCCTGGTCACAATATGCCACCACAGGGGGGGCAAATCGCCTTCCTTTCGGGCCGGGGGCAAAGCTTCAGTGTTGGGACCGCCGAGTGGGGTTTCCTCCTGCAGCTGCTTGACCTAGAAGGGGGAAGGGAGGAACAATTAGAGTCAAACTGACTGGAAACTGTGAAGTATCTGCTTTGAACCTGTGTCACACTTACATGCTTTCTGGCTCTCACTACTGCAACAAAGGGTTTTTTCTATATACCTGCCTTATTTTTATACCCACAGTTTAACTCAGAGAAACAATTCTCCTTAAAGGTTTTCCCGTTCTTAAAACAGCAGAGCCAAGAAACCCTCTGCCCCTGTCCCTTACTCATTAAGCAAAATTGCGACAATTACCCCTTGTTATGGTCCCCCACCTGTACTCCCTAAAAAGACATTTTTGCGTCTCAGCTAAGAGCTCTCCAAAAGCACCATTAGGAAACCTTAATTCTTCTATGTTCGAGATGTTCATTTTAAAGCCCCCCAAGTAGCAACCAGAACAAGATATAAAGTGAAATCACACGTGAAAACGTGCTCCATTCTGCCTGATGTTGTCCAGTCACCCCCCGGTTCCAGAGACCTCCAAGACTATCCCTGTCCTGATAGAGGACATGTAAGAGACCCACTCGCCAGAGCCATGATTTTCTGGAACTTCCTTCAGAAAAAGTTCTGGATTGTGGGCGACCGGCGTCTCCAGCATATGTGCTGTTTAATCATGTCAGGCGGACGAGATAAAGGGAGAACGTTTCTATGGAGGGGTCACCGGTGACTGACTGCAGAATGAACCTACTGCTCTCCATGAGTAAATACACCCCTGCCCCCTTTCCCAAAGAGGAGACATCCCTTAGCAAACACTGCCCTCCCTGGTCAAAATGACTTTCTTTCCACTCCGCCTTGGCCAAGGACTTCCTGCCGTCAACATCCTGGACCTTATCACAAGCACCCATATGACCTTCGAATCATGAATCAGATATCCCACTGTACAAACACAGTGCCCCTCTACGGCTCGTGCTTAAATGTCCCTTTGAAGATGCTCTTGAAACTCAAGAGGTGGCCGGTTCACAGACCTCCTGACCCAGCTTGCCCTTCTCTCTCCACCAGCCTCCTGTCTCCGTGCCGCCTCTATCCACTTAGATCCCACCGGAACAATCACTTGAACAGCCTCTGGTCTTGGGACACTCTCGACCGGACAAACGGTAACCACTCACTTCCAGTCTGCACCAGACCGCCTGGCTTGCTAGAAAGAAAAAAATGCTGGCACAACTGGTGCCAACCCACGAGCCATTCCCAGCTTCAACCGGGCCTTCACCACCACCTGGCGATCTTCCTATTCCCGGCGTGCTCCTCTCCAGCGGCTACCACATCCTTCCCACACTCTCCAAACAGGCTGCGCCCACTTCATGCCTTCTCCTCCTCGCAAAAAAGAGAAGCCGTCCCGTACAACTCTCCTTTTCCCGTCACCAAAACTTCTGGCCCAAACGTGCTTCCACGCATCTTTCGTCCAGTTCTCGTGGAGGCAGAACCTGTTCTCCTTTCAAAGGCCTCCACGTATGCCTGGGATCCCATCCCTCTTCTCGAAAGCTTTCCTCCTCGACCTTTTCACCTCGCTCCAATCTCGTCCGTTTCCCTCCCACCCCATCTCTTCACCAGTACACATGCATCCACATTTACCTTAAAAGAAAATAGTGCCTCGGTCTCCAGTTCCAGCGAAACTTCTCAAGAATCCCTCGCGCCCAACCCCACAGCTGTCTTCTCTTTCTTTTCCACTTGCTCCCACCAGTGCCATTAATCCCTCCAAAAAAGGCTCTCGCCAAGGCCACTAATGCCCTTCCCGTGGCCGCAATCCGTGGTCATTATTTCCAGGCGTCACTCTATTCCACTTTTTAGCAACTTTCGGCAAAGGTGACCAACGCTGACCGGCCGTTCCTGAAACACTTTGTCCTGGACTTGCTGTCACCCTTCTCCCCTGCAGGGGGCTCTGCCATCTCCTTTCCTGACCTCCACAGGTGGGAGCGCCTGTGACTTTGCTGGTCTCTCTCCACTCTCTTAAGAATCACGTTTCTGTGGCTTTATTTTTTAATGTTTATCCATTTATTTTTAAGGGAGAGCACAAGCTGGGGAGGGGCATAGAGAGAGGGAGACACAGAATTCGAAGCAGGCTCCAGGCCCTGAGCTGTCAGCACAGAGCCCGATGTGGGGCTCGAACTCAGACCGTGAGATCATGACCTGAGCTGAAGTCGGCCACCCAAACGACTGAGCCATCCAGGTGCCACTCTGTAGCTTTCAAAACAACGGATATGTCACAAATTTCTATTTCAAACTCAAATTTTTCCTTTGAGTTCGCAATTCGTACACCCAAAGTCACCTACTGACATCTGCACTTGGGTCTCACAGTATTCTCAAATTTAACAAACCGAAAACCAAGCGCTTGCTTGTCCCTCTGACACCTGTTTTTCCCTCATCTTCTCCAGCTCAATAAATCATCACCCAAACTCCAGGTGTTAAAGCTTGAAACCTGGAACTCATTCTCGATTCCTCCCTGTCCCTCACGCACCCCCTCATGGCTGCATCCAGTCAGCCTTCATGTCCCTCCAAATGACATCCTGAATCGGCCCCTTCCCTACCCGCTGCATCCGCCCTGGTGCAACCCCCAACCGGCCTCTCCATCCTCCCACCCTCTCCAGCACAGCCTTCCCACTATGGCAACGCTCAGCTTTTAAAAACGTAACTCAGACCTCCGCAGTGAAAAGTGTCTGAGGCACGGATGGAGAGGAAAGTTAGGGACACGCGGGGATGGCAAGCAGGTCAGGCAAAGGACTGAGGAAGAGGAGGGGAGAAGCAAAATAGCAGAAAACCCAGAGACCAGCGACACATCGCCACCTGTTTGCGTGAAGCTGTAAGTGCTACATTTAACACATCTAGGAACATCTAGATATACTAGGAGTATATCTGGGAGGCAAGGGGCCACGGTGACTGTCATCACCGGAACCTGGGCCTCTGCGCACAGGGAACAAAACCCGAGCGTGCTCCCGTGCCGCCCATGCGGGCCGAGCTCTGCGGCGAAAGGCGGGGAGGACTCACCTCCCGCTCCCAGCTCTCCCTCCGCAGCTTCTTCCACTGCTCTCTCTTGGCAAAGTAGTCTGGATACATCGCCTTCTCGGATGGATGCCAGTCGTCTAAGCACCACTCAGGAACCTGTCCGGAGACGAAATCACCGCGTTGGCCCAAGGGAGGCACGTACCAACCAAAGGGCCTGCCCAGGAGGCAGAAGGCAAAACTGACGGGATATTTTGAAGCACCGCACACACCAGACCGTTTCTGGCACAACGCAGCGAGCAGCAGAGGGCAGCTCAGAGTCAAAGAGCCCAGGGCCGAGAAACCTCAAGGCCAGTCCAAAGAGAGCCGGCACCACTGCTCCCTGATCTGCACTCTTCCTGCTACGTGGAATTGTTACCTGTAATTGCTCAGAAATAGTGAGCACAACCCAAATCGGTTACCTTTAAGATGCAAAAGTGGGTGATATACACCAAGTAATTTAGCCCCTTCGTTTGTCAAAAAGATACCACAAGACTCTGGAGCTGAATTTCGAAAGAAAAGCCTAAATGTCACCTGGGAGAGAGGAAACAGACACCGCGGAAAAGTATTCGCAATTGTCAGAAAGAAGTTGGCCTCCCTGGGGCAGGTGGTTTTGGGGCCAAGGGTTCAGGATGGGAGGAACAGAGTCTGCGGCTGCCCCCGCGATGCTCGCCCACCTTGTAGCACTCATATCTCTCGTAGGAGGTCCCTCCTGGAGACTCGGGGAAGACGTACGGCTGAGGGTGCTGATTGTGCCAGAATTCTTCCTCTGCCTCCCTCAGCAGTTGGGTGGCCTTCACCATATCCTTTTCATTCTTATGTTCTTCAAACCGAGCTCTCAGCAAACAAGCAAAGTAGCGGTATTTGTCCCTTAAATCAAAATGGTTTTGGAGATTAGAAATGTTATCTACTCAACTGAGCAGGATTACTGCCTGACAAGAGGCTGTACTTCCACTAAGCCCTTCTGGTTACGTAGCATGACTACCTGGACCTTCCCCAAGCCCTGCCAATGGAACAGCCACATCGTTAGGACTGCTTACTCCGCAGTTCCCCTGCCCCCCCCAGGCCCCGGACGGGGGGGGGGGACAAAAAACTGTATTAGGGGCATCCGGGTGGCTCAGCTGGTTAAGCTTCTGACTACAGCTCAGGTCATGATCTCCTGAACTCTAAGTTTGAACCTCGCATTGGGCTCTGTGCTGACAGCTCAGAGCCTGGAGCTGCTTCGGATTCTGTGTCTCCCTCTCTCTCTGCCCCTCCCCTGCTCACACTCTGTCTCTCTCAAAAATAAACATTAAACAAAAATTAAAAACACTGTATTAAATACAACCTAACCACTTTCCCCACTTTCTCCTCAAAAAAAAAAAAAAGAATGCAGATTCAAACAACAAAAAAAGATAATTTGCAAAAGAGAAAAACTATAGCCTCTGTAGGATCATTCAACATGCATTAAATGACAACTTACTGAATTTCCGCCTACTTTGTGCAAGGTACTGTGCTAAATTCTGGATACACAAAGATGAGTAGGAAGGGAGGTGTTACACAATTCTATTGCCTGATTCAGAGACATAGGAGTTTGAATCCTGACTCTGACACTAACTGCAGGATTGTAGGCAAATTAAGGTCAGGTTCTAGAAGAAATGGTAGGCAGAGATCATTTAAAGCCTTTCAATAATCCAAGCCACAGATGAGAAGAGTGTGAAGCAGGCAACCGTGATGGTAGGAGACAGGAGAGAGACATTTATGCTACAGAATTATGAGAGTGTCTGCTGAAATCAAATTGCTTGGGACTAAATCTTAGCTTACTCGCCATGTAACCTGGGGGTAATGTCTTTAGGCCATGGGTTCCTCCTCTACAAGTGTTAGTAACAGTACCTAGATCTTAAAGTTATCCTAAAGATCTGACAAACCAAATCATATAAACACACTTCAGACAGTGCCTGGTACCTCCTCTGCTCAATAATGTCAGCTACTAACATTATTACACTGTGGAGAGAATTTACAAAAATCAGTATCCAATTATACACAGCACTCAAGTACATGTGTCACTGGCAGAGTTGGTAAGTAGAGAGTATTTGAGAACAATTCTAAAACTTAACGCTGAGTGGCTGAATAATGCCATTACTAACAATACCATTAGCTGAGACAGGGAATTTGGGGAAAGGATCAGAATGAGGCAGCAGAGAGTCTGGTTTTAAGGCATTAAGACAAGTTGAGTTTCAAAGAACAAAACAGTTGGAAAACAGCTATAGAGACAAGCGAGTGTAGGTGGTAACTCAAGTCCTAGATGATTAGATGAGGCTACCTGAAGTATATACACCAATTACTGAGGACCTGGGATGCAACCATGGAGAACAAAGAGCACAGAGGACAAAAGGAGAAAGAAAAGTCCTAAGAGAGGAGGTAAGTGTTAAAAAACGCTGAGTCAATGTTATCATAGGAGATGCTTTCATTCTTTCCTCCATGACTATGGACTTTAATATTCCCAGATGCAGGGGAGTCTAGGTGGCTCACTTGGTTATGCATCCAACTCTTGATTTTGGCTCAGGTCATGATTTTGCGGCTGGTTACGTTCAAGCCCCGCATCAGGCTCTGTGCTAACAGTGGGGGGCCTTCTTGGGATTCTCTCTCTCTCTCTCTCTCTCTCTCTCAAAAATAAATGAATTAAAAAAAAAAAATCCCAGATGCGATTCAGTGTTACCTGAATCCTTCATCTTTGTAAGACTGGTCATTCTCTGTTATCTGTTTACATGTCCATCTTCCGCATTAACCCATGTGCTGCTACAGCGGAGAAAGAGGACTTACTAATTTTTATTTATTCAGTAGCCAGCAAAGAACCTGAAATGCAAATTTTGTCAGATGAATTGATGAGGAAAATCAGGGAAGAGACTAACAATTCCACAACACTGAGCCTGGCCATCTTTCTGTCTAGCAAAGAGAAGCAGGTCAATGGCTTTCCAATAATCACAAATGGGCGATCTGGGCTTCAAGGATACCCTCCCCAACTTTTCCAGACCTACTTGGTTTCCCATCATTTAGAGCTTTTTCCCAGAAGCTCTTCTCCTGGGACTAGGCTTTAGGATTCTGATGAGGCCTGGCATCTACACATCTTGGGTTGCCACCCCACCATGCACTGCATCCAGGTCATGAAAATCTGTATGTCTGAAGACTATGTCCTAAGACTACTCTCGGATGGAGAGAGAAGAAAGAAGAGAATTACATGGCTAGTAAAGAATTATGTGAATGTGAAAATACTGGAAAGGGCTGGATGAAGCTGAAGAGGAAAGCTGACTCGAGGGGTGAGAGACTGATGATGCTTTAGGGTTAGGCACCTGAGTTTTAATCCTGGCCCAGCCACCAGCTGGAGGGACTTGGCAAATTACTCTCCCTGCCTATTTCCTTACCTGCAAAATAAGGCTAAATAATCCCTGACTCCTAGAGCTGTTCTGAGAACTAAAAACCAACGCACATATTACTGTTGCTTATATTAAGAACAAGAAGGTCACGAAGAAAGCTCTTATTTAGTAAGCGCTGGCCTTCCATCGGTATTCCTGAACAGAAAACTGAGGCCTAAGCCAGATAAACAACTCTTCAAGGTCTCGCAGCTAGGGGCGACAAGCTTGGATTCGAACTCGGGCCTACGGCCGGCCTCCCACTTTGTCCTCCTTGTCCTTGAGCCGCTCGGTCCCCCGAGGCCTGAGGATCCCCGGGATCCCCTCCCCGCACCCTAGGTCCCCCTCTCCCACCTGTGGACACAATACGACTCCAGGTGGCGCAGCGCCCGCTTATAAAGCCGCAACACCTTCTGCTGGTGGGTCAGGTAGGCACCCGGCGCGCAGAACGCCATGACCGCCCGCTTCCTCCAGCGGCCGCGGGGACTCCCGGGAAGCGGGAGGCCGGGCCAAGGGGCGGGGCGGCCGGAAGGGCGGGACGACGGACGCCACTTCCGCTTCCGCCGGGGAGGAGCCGGGCCGCAGACATGAGTCGCTTCAAGTTTGTGGGTGAGTGCCTTGGGGATTCTTGGGCTTTTCTGATTATATGCGTCGCTCGCCGCGGCCAGGCACCAGGACTTGAGCGCTCCCGGTTTTTGAAGGTTGAAAGGGCACTCCGTGGAAGAGGGCGCAGGGAGGCTTCTGACTGCCGTTAATGTTCTGGTGCTCGGCCTGGGTGCTGGTTTCACGGTGCGCTCATTTGTGAAAATTAACAAACTGTGCAGTTACGATTTATGCTCTTTTCAACGTATGTGTTCTATTCAGTTATAAGAGGAAGCGAAACTACAAAAAGAGAGGCCGTTCACTGTATTCCCCTCCCTCCCATGCGCACCTCCCGCCCCTTCCCCTTCCATGACGGAGAGGATGACAGCTTCAAGGGACCCGTTCACTAATTCATGCGTTCATATCCCAGTTACTGAGCGCCTCTGGTGGGACAGGCACCGGTCTAGGAACTCAAGGCACAAAGACCCTTATCTGCTGGGATGACCATCAGGTGGAGAAAACTAGAGGACACAAAATAGTGGAGAGAAGAACAAGTTCTGTTACTTGAC
Organism: Herpailurus yagouaroundi; assembly: GCF_014898765.1. Classification (NCBI taxonomy): domain Eukaryota; kingdom Metazoa; phylum Chordata; class Mammalia; order Carnivora; family Felidae; genus Herpailurus; species Herpailurus yagouaroundi. The sequence continues at coordinate 33,164,749 of NW_024412417.1, read as the reverse complement.
GAGTACAATAATCCGTTCACCATCGGTAGAACAAGAGGGAGAATGCGACAGGAACCAAAGGGGGAAGAGTATTTACTACCAGGCACCTAGGAAAACCTGAGACATTGTGAAAGCTAGGATTGGAAGGGTCACTTGGGACTCACATGTCTGGCTGACTTTACTTTTACTGTGTATAGAGTGGAGCTTCGCTGAAGGCTTTTAACCTTCATGGGTTAAGTAAATCATGGGGTGTCAGTTATGCACCAGGAACCTTGGGCTGTGCGTTATTACAGCAGTGAGTGAAGCTGGGCGTGATTCTTGTCATCGTGGAATTTCCAGCTACTTGAAGGTGGGAAAATGGCAATGATCACATCTCTCTTTTAATAAGGCAATCCTGATAGCTACGGTAGGTTTGGTGGGGGAGGGAGAGAGCTAGGGAGACGTTTCCAAGCTTGAAAAGGGAGAGAGAAATACAAGAGATGTCCGTGTGCAGCGTTTCGCAGCAGCGTGTTGATGGCGGTAAGAGAGCGTGAACAGTCAGAGATGACTCAGGGCTGGGATAAGTACCTAAATATGAGCGGAAGCATGATTAGTCTGGCAATGGGTAGGAGATGTATCGAGATCCATGTGATTTAGGTTTACGTTTGAGAGTCTTAATAGGACATCCAGCCGAAGACGTTCACTGGGCACTCGGAAATGTAGTGTGAGAGGTCAGGATTATAAATTTAGACCTGAGAGTTATTTATTTTTACTACATTTGTCAATTCTCCTTTTCAAAAAAATGTTTCTTTGTTTTGAGAGTGCACCGGTGCAGCAGAGGGGGAGGGAGAATCCCAAGCAGGCTCCGCACTGTCAGTGCAGATCCCGACACGGAGCTATAACCCACAAACCGGGAGATGATGACCTGAGCCGAAACCAAGAGTCGATTGCTTAACCGACTGAGCCACCCAGGTGCCCCAATCAGTTATTTTGAGCAGTATTTTTTACCAAGGACTTCGTGCTAACTTTGTGGAACTATGAAAGAACCTAGTGGCACAGTTAATTTTCAGACCGAAGAGATATGTACAGTCAAGACTTACACATTTTTCTTCTGCTTCAAATCCTTCAGTTACTGTCCTCAGGAGAGTTGACGTACCTTGACATAGAATACAAAACCTTTTTGTGTTCTGGTCCTGTCCACTTTTCCAGCCTTATCCCTCTTATTTTTGAAACATTTGGACATGCTGTTTCTTGCCTCTGACAAGGTTTTAGAGTGGCAGTTTGGAACCGTAAAGTCACTTCTCCCTCTAATATCCTACTGACTACCATCTTGCCTGGTTGATTTTTGCTTCCTTTTTCAGACTTTGTAACTACACCTTTTAAAACATTATTTTATAATATTTATGTGTCTGCCTTTCCCACTAGACCACACTTTAAGACAGATAATCAGTAATATTTCTTTGTTTCCCAGGGGCTTAGTACAGTGACCATTCAATGGAAGTAGGGATGGGTAAAACAATATATGTAGTTTTAGTACTGTGGTGATAAAATCGATGAAGGAATTTTAACCAGATAAGCTAGGAAAGACTTCTTGAAGAAGGTGGTTGTAATTAGAATCCATTCTTTTTTCCTGTAGGATCTTCATTTCGACTTTTCTGAGATAGCTGGTGTTAAAATTTTTAAGTACAGTAAAACCTTGGTTTGGGAGCTTAATTTATTCCAGAAACATGCTTGTAATCCACAGCACTTGTATATCAAAGCAAATTTCTCTATAAGAAATAATGGAAACTCAGAAGATTAGTTCCACTTAGAAGAAGATTTGTAATATAGTACAAAATAAAAAAGAAAATACAAAATATAAAGAAAAATAAATTAACCTCCACTTACCTTTGGAAACCATCGTGGCTGGTGTGAGGGAGACGAGAGAGGAGGGTTATTGTGTAGGACGACTTTCACGATCACTAATGGATGCTGACTACAGTACGGCATTAGTAAACTCTTGTCATCTACTGTGTTTAATGCAACTAGCGATAAGGCAGCAGAGGGAAGGGTCTATATCTGCGGGCAGCCTGACCTAGAATGAAGCAGAGCATTCCGAAGCTTACTCTTGTATGGAAAACCAAAGGACTGTCCATAGATGCTTTGAAGTGACAAAAAATACACTAGTGCCAATTGTGAGCACCTTCCAGTGTTCTGAAAAATCACTGATTTCTGCCAAACACCGTGGCCTGAGACTGAGCATCTGAGCATGAGAGGTCACCCACAGTCCCGCATCGAGAGAGAGAAGAATCATTGGTTCAGCTGTGATCATATGATGTTCAGTGTCATGTACTACCTGTATTGCAAGACATTGCTCGTTTATCAAGTTAAAATTTATTAGAAATGTCTGCTTCTCTTGCAGAACAAGTTACTCACAATCCAAGGTTTTGGTGTATATCCTTCCCTAGTTGTTTAACACATTTATACATGGAAGTATTTTCCAGCAGTGACCGGAGTGGTGTGTAACTCTTGACGCATTTACATTTCTTTGGATGTTTTGTGTATATGTTTGAAATAATGTAGTGCTCTCTTTAAATTAAGGTATTTTGTTCTCTAAATCTTCCAAAGTAAAATTGATGCTCCAGGAAATCTCGAAATGTTACAAACTCTGGAACGCCCCCAGTTTGAGAAGCACAGCTTTAGGTGATTCCTGTTCTAGCCCTTCCTCCCGCCCCTCCATGAGCCAATGAGAGCAGCTGGCAGTAGTTAGTGACCTAACTACCTCTTGGGGCCACCCAGCTGGGGGCTTTTAGGCACCTAAGATTTATGTGTAGTTGTTTTCTTTCAGCAGGATTCTCCTCCCGCCCTGTGTTCCCGGAAGCAGGCTGGTGGGGAGTTCTGGCCACCCTTTTGTATAAATTCTGTTTCCCTAGGGATTGGATCCTAGTTCCTGTCCTTCGTCTTTGATTGCCTTGAGCAACCTAGTCATTCATTCATTCTAAAGTCTCTGTGCCATCCAGTGTGCCGAATGCTAGGAATCAGTGGGGGTCAGAAACCGGGTCGCAGTGTAGTGGTGGAGGCAGCCTCATAAGTGCACTAATGGCTTTACCACAGTTACAGAGAAGGGGACACTGAAGAAAGGAAACGTGGTTCTCTGGGTGTTTGGTGAGGAACAAAACTTACCCTGGTGGGTTAGAAAAGATTTTCTTGAGGACGTGACCCTTGAGCTGAGCTCTGAGAGACTGAGTTGGTAGGCAAAATAGGCAGAGAGAAGGTTCGAAACAGCACAGCCGATGCAGATATCCTGTGGCAAGAGGATACGTGGTACTTTTGGAGGAACTGAAAAATGACTGGTGGTCTGGAGCAGAGAGAAATGGGGAAGGGGCTAAGTGGATAGGAGGATGGTAGAGAATGAGCGGAAGAGATCAGCAGAGCCAAGATCATACCATGTCAGGACTTCAGTTTTTGTCCTAAGAGTGAGGAGTCTGATTGAGAGTATCATGGTCTCGATTTATGAATGAAAGAAAATTTGGGTCCGGTGGAGAACAGAGTGGAAAGGGGTCAGAGTGGCATTCGGACTGGAATCGGTTGACTAGAGTGTTACGGTAGTTGGAAAAGAGTATACAGGTTTGGTTGGGAGAGAAAATCTACCTACTTGGTATGTACACCTTGAGAGAAAAGGCGATGTCCTCGATTGCTTTAGTCCATTTGGGCTGTTCTAACAGAATATCGAAGATTGGATAGCTTATAAACAAATATTTCTCACAGTTCCGGAGTCTGGGAAATCCAAGATCAAAAGTGCTCACGTCCAAAACAGTATCTAATCCAGAGTCATGCATTTGCATGTCCTTCAGTTTTGTATCTAGCACAGAGGTTGGGCAACTTTTTCCTTAAAGGGCCACATAGTATATATTTTTTATTTTGTGGACCATATGATCTCTATTGGAAATACTCTGATCTCGTCACTCAAAAGCAGCCATAGACACTACGTAAACAAATGGGTGTGGCTTTGTTGCAGTAAAACTTTTGGAGACTAAAACTTGAGTTTCTTATAATTTTTATGTATCACAAAATACCTTTATTCTTTTGACTTTCTCCCCCCAGCTATTTAAAAATGTAAAACCATTTTTAGCTCAGGGGCAAACAAAAATAGGCGCTGGTCTGTGGGCGAGAGCTTGCCAACCCCTTAACCTAGCACATTTCTTTTTTCCTGGCCCTTTTTTCATGGCCCTGTCTCAGAAATTCAAGAGATTGCCGCACAGAAGTCTGTCTTTTGGATTCCTCTGATTGCTCTGTGGTGGTGATTAGTTTGTCTCCCAATTTCCTGTAAAGTCGAAGTTCTGTCAGAGGGCTAAGCAAATCTGAAACTATTTTAAATGCCCTATTTGCTGTCCTTTTGTATCCCTCAATCATAGGTGACGGTGATAGACATGATTCACTGAGCCCAAACGGTGAGGCATTAGTTCGGAGATGTGGTTTTGTTTGGGCTGCAAGCAGTTTTCCACTCTTGTTTTGAAAAATAAAACTCATTAATACCAGAAGTAGTTTTTAGCAATAAAGCAGGTACTGCTTTTAAAGGCAGCTAGTTTATAAAAAAAAAAAGGTAAATATTACTAATCTTTATAAGATGACATACTCCTAACTGTATAACTGCCTCAATTTCCCCCTAGTCAGAAGTAGCAGTTTCTGCCTTGTCTTTCTTCCTGTTGTGCTGTTACCCAGTCTCTCACTTTCTTAGTTTTTCAGGCTATTTCAAGCTGGAAATTGCTTCTCATGTAGTATTTGTTTATCTTTTTGAGTTTGTTGTCAGTAGAGATACTTGTGACAGGAATTTTTTAATTGAAAAGAGACTGTCCCTTATTATGGATTAGGATATTTTGAAGAAGTTGTTAAATGAGTAAGATTTTGACTGGCTTTATTTTCATAATTGTGTCATGAGTTGGGTACAAAAAGATTGACAAAAAGATTGGCTGTTTAATAATGAATTGAGAGTGTTAGCCACCTGAGGTGGTATGGAAGTGTAGCTAATGTTGACTGAAATTCCATGTGTTGTTGGCACATTACAGAAGGTATACTGTGCTCAGTAATAATAGTTAAGTACTTTTTATAGGATTAAAAAAAATTTTTAATGTTTATTTTTGAGAGACAGAGACCTGGCATGAGTGGGGGAGGGGCAGAGAGAGAAGGAGACACAGAATCCGAAGCAGGCTCCTCCAGGCTCTGAGCTGTCAGCACAGAGCCTGATGTGGGGCTCAAACTCACAGACCGTGAGATCATGACCTGAGCTGAAGTCGGACGCTCAGCCGACTGAGCCACCCAGGCGCCCCTTTTTAAATTTTTTTTTTTTAACGTTTATTTATTTTTGAGACAGAGAGAGACAGAGCATGAACGGGGGAGGGTCAGAGAGAGGGAGACACAGAATCCGAGACAGGCTCCAGGCTCTGAGCTGTCAGCACAGAGCCCAACGCAGGGCTCGAACTCACAGACCCGCGAGATCATGACCTGAGCCGAAATTGGACGCTCAACCGACTGAGCCACCCAGACGCCCCAGGCGCCCCTTTTTATAAGGATTTTAATTTGCAAAATGCTTTCACATTTATTTTCCAGTTTGAGCCACATTTCATTCCTGGAAGGAGAGATTTTATGCCCTCTCGCCTAGTGAGGAAACTGAGGCTCAGAAGGCTTACTGATTTGCCCAAAGTCATTCAGTTTATTAGTCACAATACCAGGAATTCTTTCTTGTTTTAGAGAAAGAAGGAGAACAAGCAGAGGAGGGGCAGAGGGGGAGAGAGAATCTCAAGCAGGCTCAAGTGGAGTAGAGCCAACGCAGGGCTCGATCTCATGACCCTACTAGTGTCATGACCTGAGCTGAAGTAGAGCTGGATGCTCAACCTGACTAAGCTACCCCAGGCGCCCCTAGGAATCTGACTCCAGAGCTCATTCTCTTTCCAGAACTGCAGTTCCTCCGTTTTATTGTATTTCTTGGAACTTGCTTACAGATTTACTTTTTGGTGATCTGTCGACTTAAACTTTTCTTTGATCCCTCCATGTTGACCTGTTATTTAATCACCCTGTAGGTGTCTGCCGGTGGGTGGATGGGAGTGGGAGGGCCATTGGCCAACCCATAGAGGAGAGAACTTAGAGGAGACAGAAGTGACTCAGAGTCCAGAAAAAGAACATATTTGCCTCTGTAGATGTAGAGGAGGAAAAACTTCCTGTTGCCCTGTTAGGTTCTGTAGCTGGTCTAAGAATTAAACTGACATTAAGACATTAACAGGAGAAAAGCACATACATTTTATTTTTTGTGTATATGGGAGTCTTCAGAAGGAGAATGAAGCCCCAAAGCAGCTGTTAGGCCCTGAAGCATAAGTGGCAGTGTGACCAAAAAAAAGGGGGGGGGGCTTAAATCGTCTAAGTTGTGGGACAATGACTAGGAAACTAGGGGAAACTAATGGAAGATGATGAGGGTTATTTGGGTTTGTTCATACAGATTCATTTTGTCTTTGACTCCCAGTCTAGTGATGACAGTGCTCTTCTGTTCTTGGTATGGGAGGGTATCTTTAGTTCGGGGGGAGAGCAGAGAGCCTTGCTCACATCTGCTGTTTCTCCAGTGCACTCAGCTTAAAATAACTGATATGCCAAAGTGACATATTTTGGAGTGGTATGTTCTGATCTCCTTCACCAAAACTGAATAAGGTGAGGCATTCTATTCAAAGGCTAGAAAGCCGCTCTGACAACTGGCTAGGGAAGGCACTTCAGGCAAACTGTCAGAAAGAAAAGGGCCACAGGCTGTAAGTCACAAGAGGTTTCTTGCAGAAGAGGGAAGAAATTGGTGACTGAGTCAGTGCAGGATATTCTAAAGGCCAAGGCTCATCTGGGTCCAAAGCTGAATACAGATTTTTTTTTTTTTAATGTTTATTTTTGAGAGAGAGAGCAAGAGAGCATGAGCAGGGGAGGGGCAGAGAGGGAGGGAAACAGGATCCGAAGCAGGCTCCATGCTAACAGCAGAGAGCCCAATGTGGGGCTCGAACTCACGAACTATGAGATCATGACCTGAGTGAAGTAGGACACTCAACCGACTGAGCCATCCAGGAGCCCCCCGGATACAGATTTTTGAAGTATACTGTGACTTGGGGCCCAAAAGACTGACCCACACCTGGAAGAAGTAGGTTCTCAGAGGTAGTGGTATCACCTGGAATTGGCTTCAGCCATATCTGCCTCAGGGTCAAGCCCTGAAGAACAGTTTAGCATCCAGTCCAGTGAGGGATGAGACAAAGACATGGAAAGGTTTCATAAACTGAGCCTCCAAGCTAGTCTTCAGGTTGCTTTTTGGTTTTTTCCAGGTTGCTTTTAAAATGAGCATCATGAAGTTTACTTGTTAAATTTGCTTGCTTTTTTCCCCTTTGTTTTTCACTTTGTGTTGTAGTAAAAGATTGCTTTGGAAAAATACTAATCTCTTAGCTGTGCAAAGGAGAAATGGGTAGAAACGATGCAGACTGAATCTGTGCTCCTAACCATCATCCATGGTGGGTGATTGAAGATGGACGGACCCCTGTGAAGGATTATTCTAGGCAGAAAGACCTCCCCTCTCTCCTGGGTTCCCCTTCTCAGTCTGCACCGTTCCCTATCTAATTTCCTTTCCTTAATTGAAAAAAAACTAGTTGCTGAATTCTTGTGATCTGAGCCATCCCACTGCACACCTATATTGAATTTGTAGTATTCAATGTTTGTGTGTCCATGGTCCTTTTAAAGGGTACCAGGTCCGAATTCATCTCCTACCCTGTATTGACATATATACTGTTGCTGAAATATCTTTGATGCTTTCTGCCTTTTTTGTTGCTGTTTTCAAATACCTGGGATAGTCTCCACATCGTCTCTTGGATTATCCAAACTCCCATTCATTGTCTAAGGTCTGCCTTAATGTTGAAGCAGCACAGCTTACTGAGGGCCAGGTTGGCAGAAATCAGAGTGAGAATATCCTCAGAGGAAGCTGAAAGTAAGCAGAACTAACATAAGGGTCTGTTGGTAGGCAACTGCCCCTTATCGTTGTGAACTTGTCCTAGTTCTGAAAGCTAAAGGGAGTGTATTTTAAATAAGGAAGGCATTATTATTGCCCATGGCCGTCACAGTCTGACTTCACATCTTGTTATTCCCCTGGCTCCCGTATACTCTACAGCAGGATTTGTCAAGAAAAGCACTTGACTTGGGGGGGTCAGATCATTCTTTGGGAAGTTATCGTGATCATCGTAGGATATTTAGCAGCATCGTGGCCACAAGCCTGGGTTGCCAATAGCACTCCCTCAGTTGGGACAACTAGAAATGAATACAGACATTGCTAAATGTTGTGCAACAAGGGAGGTTAGAAGAAGAGAGGGGCTGCAAAATTGCTCTCCACTGAGGACCACTCCTCTACAGGCACAAGGAATTTCTTTCTTCTAGATGCAGAATTTCTTTCTTCCACACATCCATGTTGCAGAATGCCCTTTCCATTCGTCAGTTTGCAAGCTTTAGCTTTGTTCAAGATCTAGCCCTCCTGTGAAGGTTTTCTTGCCAAAACAGTTATTGCGCCTTCTTTGTGCTCCCAAGCACATAATAATTATTTACAAACTTAACATGTATAGAGCTCCTACTATGTGCCAACCATTATACTAGGTTCTAGGAATACAGCAGTAAAGAAAAATATTCTTGCCTTGTGTTGCTTAGTCTAGGCTACTGGATCACAAATTATATATTAGTTACCATATAGACTATGAATTCCTGGAGGGCAGGGACCAAGTGTTGGGTCTTACTCATTTCTATATCCCCTAACTCCTTACATAGTATTTGACACAGAGATAGATGCTCTTCATAATATTTGGTGAATAAAAAATAGTTCATTCCACTCTCTGCATCTCGACCTACATTGCCTCAATTCAGTTTCTCTTCGTTGTGAAAATGAGCTCTCGCCTGTTTCCAAATGAGATAAACGGATTCAGTCTGCCCCTTCAAATCCTGCCTTCTGCAAAGATGCCAGAATGAGATGTCCAGAAGACCACTCTTACTGCTCTGCCTAAAACCCATCTGTGCTTCTTGTTGCATCCGGTATTTTCAAGACAGATGTCTGTAACATAGCTGAGTCTGGACTTTCTGGCTACTCCCTTCCCTATCATTCTCTCCCAATAGCCAGAACAGTCTATAGCTCTCTACAATCACTATTTCACACCCCGAATGCATTGTTCCTTCTTCCTCTGTCTGCATTTCCCCTCTTCTATTGGGTAACTCTAACTTACCCTTTAAGATTCAGTTCAGGGGTCCCTTCTTTCTGGAAACTTCTAGGCCACCTACCAGACTAAGGTAGTTGTTCCTCTTCTGTGTCCCACAGTGCCAGTGTCTACTTATAGTATTTCTTAATTGTCTGTAATGCGTCTGCCTTCCCAGTTCTGCAGGGAGTTTCTTGAGGGCTGGAATTATATCTTACTCTCTGCATCCCAGGTGTCTAGCACAGTAACAGACAAGTGGTGGCACTTAGACTTTGAATGAAAAATTTAGTAACAGCTTTTATTTATCATAGAAGTTTAAAATAGAAGCTCTTAATTATTTACTTTTACCTTCCACAGATATTGGTATCAACTTGACAGATCCTATGTTCAGAGGAATTTATAGGGGAGTTCAGAAGCATCAAGGTAAATGTTTCTGTTGTTAAGATAAAATAAAGACAAGCTTTCTGCCTCAGGGAGATGATGGAAAGCATAATCCACTTTACAGCTGAAACATTAAAGGATTTATTATGCAACTTGGATAAAACTATAAACAAAGTGAAACATTTATAAGCTATATTGGTAAGCCACGGCCATGAGCATTTATAAAGCACCTATTATAACAAAGTGTTACCAAGGTCTTCTCTGAGGAACCTTATGATTTTGAATAAAGAACTTTAACCATATGCATAAAAGCCAAACAATCGCTGATTGCTTAATTGGTCTTTTAAGCATCTGAACAGTAGGGCACATAATTTCAAAAATCACCTGCCGTTGAACATCAGTATCTAGTCCTTTGAAAACGTTTTCCACTAAGTGACAAAGAGGTAATGGGATTAAGGAGTAGGCATGCTTCTGTCCACCCTCCCTGTCTTACCTTTCCCCCCTTTCCATCCAAGTCTTGCTAAATCCCAGATACCTGTGGGATAGGTGGAAATAGACAGGAGTCTCTCAAAGGTTGATGGAAAGCTTAGCCAAAAGCAAAATGGCTTATATTTATCATATCAAGTTCATTTAAAAAGCATATTTTGTCAGCTGAGGTGAGTAAGCAGGAAATGATGGCAACAACAAGTTTTTGAAAGAATTTCTCCAATAAACTGGTTTGTGAATATTGTCTCAGAAAATTACCGTACTTGTTATTATGTGAATGCAAACAGGAAAATTTGGTTTTGAGGCCTGGGTGAAGTGCAAGTGCACATTTCAGCAATTACGTCAAGATAATTTTACTATGCTTCTAGGTGGTAATGAGCGAAAGCTTCTCTGAATACAGAGAGCGTTAGATGTCACCTACAAGAAAGTTAAACATTAGCTTTCATAAGCCTTACCTCAAAACATACCTTTTCTACTTCATTTAGAAGTTTAGATAATGTTTTTATGTTTATCAAATGTTAGGTACTACATCTTAGAGTATGTAATTATATTGCTTTTCTTGCCTTTGTAGCACTTAATAGATTTCATGCTTTATGACTCTATGTGTATGTATGTTTGTGTGTTTTTATGAAATGAGTTTTATTCTTATCAGTATACCTCTGGTTTACAATATTTAGCAAAACTGGATGTCTTAGTGTAAGTTCACTAAGTTGATATTTTTTTGTCTAAAAGAAATTTTATAGCTTCTAGAAGCAATGATAATTCTAACCAAATTTACTGTGATACTTAAATCTGAAATTGATACATGGATTTATGTCATTTTTTAATATTGCTGTCCATTTACCTCAGGCCTCTTAAAGCTTAGCCTTCAATTGATCTCCCCAGAAAGCTTATTGTTACTTAACAAGAAATTTTGGGAAAAAGAAAAAAACTGTCAGTGAAAATAAAAATTATCCTTCCTCAATGGGAATGGGAATTATAATAATACGGTATTAACTGAAATTTACAAAGAGAAGATTTATCATGTTTTGGGAAGCATTACAGATACACTCTGAAAAGCCCTAGTAAAAATAAGCAATCTTAATGACTTTTATTTTTATTAAAAAAAATACAATACCAACAAGTTTCAATTTTAAGGCAACTGATTTAAGTTGTAGTGAGCAAATTCACCTTTCATTTGAACTTCCTGATTTTTGTTACTTTTCTCCCTTTTGGTCAACAGAATAAAATACAATTAAATGGATAACTAGTCACCTAGTTTGACTGATATAGGTTTCCTTTTTTTGTTTTTTTTAAAGTTATCACTGATTGTTATCATAAGTACTCATCAAATGGTATTGATTTGGTAAATATGATTGTTTCTATGTGTTTTTCTTTCAAGAAAAGATAATTAAGTGAAAAAAATTTTTACTAGCTTTTCTTAATGTGGGGTTTTTCCTTTTATAGACGACTTACAAGATGTAATAGAAAGAGCTGTCCAGATTGGTGTTAAAAAGGTAACATTTCATTTTTGTTACTCTTAAATTTTTTTTAAAAAATTAAATTTTGGTTAAGGTACTACACAATAGAAGAGAAAGAGCTCAGGCCACACTTGGCATTTTGGGATATGTATTGTCAGCAAGTAATATTAGCAAGTTAATGAAGTAAAATATCAAAATTTTCTGTTCACAGCTATTTAAGTGATACAGACCTCATGCTTGGATAGTTCTTCCATGTGATCAGAAACATGGTAAATGGCAAAATCTCTTTGAAAAAAATTTTTAAGACCTATCTGAATTATCAGGTTTGTCAAAAATGCAACTCTTAATTTTATAATGTAATTTAGCATCTGTTAGAATTAAGTGATCATCAGAAACACATGTATCCTGGGGTACCTGGGTGCCTCAGTTGGTTAAGTATCCAGCTCTTGATTTTGGCTCAGGTCTTGATCTCATGGTTCTGGAGTTAGAGCCCTACATCGGGCTCTGCACTGACAGCACAGAACCTGCTTGGGATTCTCTCTTCTCTCTCTCTCTCTCAATATAAGTTAACATTAAAAAAAAATGTGTATCCTGTCACCACCTTTAGCTCTTATAGTATGGGTATACCATTTCAAAAACTGAGAGAACACTTTAATTTTTACAGTACTAATTAGATTATCAGGAAAATTCTACCTTTTAGAGAGTTCTAAGCAAATGAATATTAGCACTGTGTCAAATTCTTTGAATAGATACTTCTTTTTAATTTATTTTTTAAAAAATATCAAGCTATTCCTCCTCCCCTCCAGCGCGCGCACACACACACACACACACACACGCACACAAGAAATCGGGTGAAGTTCCATAGTGTGGCATCAGGACACTTGGTGACTGTGGCTGCTAAGTTGAATAACCTGAGTTTTAAAAGATGACACTGCTGGGGCACCTGGGTGGCTCAGTCAGTTGAATGCCTGACTTTGGCTCAGGTCATGATCTCGCGGTTCGTGAGTTCAAGCCCCGCGTCAGGCTCTGTGCTGACAGCTCAGAGCCTGGAGCCTTTTTCAGATTCTTTGTCCCCCTCTCTCTCCTCCCCACCCCTGCTTGTGCTCTGTCTCTCTCTTTCAGAAATGAATAAACATAAAAAAAATTAAAGAGGACACTGCTGACTCATGAGTTCTCATTCCCAACTCAGAACGCTATAGCTCTCATTCACAAGTAATAAGAAAGGATAAAGGTTACAGCATTCCTCTCTCATGATGCAGTCATTCTGTGCTTGGCAAATCACTGTATAAAATGCTTTTCTGCATTTCCGCGTGTCGGCCATGAGTAGTTCAGTCTTAACATTTGTAAACACACACACGTAAGAATGACAGGGATGGAATATACTTGGACATGCTTCCAAATTGAAATCTAACTTGGTGCCTTGCTGTTACGTTGTGACTGAAAGCACAGTGATCGCGGCACTGCTGGGTTCCAGCCCCGGCGCCATTCGTCGTCTGACAGTGATAATAACGCCTACTTGAGACTTGTGAGGGTGAACTAAAGCAGGAATGCAGAGCACCTGGTATTGTACCTGCATGAAGTGAGCAGCCTGTATTTTGTGAAGTTTGTGGCAGAGGCCATCGGCCTAATGTCCTCATTGTGAACTGGGAGAGGAAATTATGTCCTCTGTCTTGTCCTTGCTTGTTGTTTTTCTAATCTCTTTGGGAAAGTTACAGATAAAAGGTGGAATTAATTAGCAACTATTTTACACAATTGAAATACTAAATGTGGGCACCTGGTCTTGTATTAAAGAATTGGGGAATGTTGGTAAACAGTAAAATTTTCCCAAAAGTTGAGGATTTAATGATGCCTATGCATTCCCTGAGTAAGATACTCAATGTCTGCTATATTAGAAGTCTAAGTTGCTTTATAAAAACGTCTGTCATTTGCATTTCCTCCTGTGTTTTATTGTTTTCTCTTTAGGCATACACCTAGAGTGAATTCTTCATTTTAGCTCAGGGAGGCACTTGAAGTGAGATGCTTAAAGAAATATACATCGGTGCACTTAAATCACTGCTCTAGAAGGATGTACACTTATCAGCACTGCCTCAGTGGCCACCGTCAACACACAGGCTCTTTGGTGACATTTTCCTTTTAATACAGTAGCAAAGACACTGTTGACTGCTGGTCGACCCTAAGGGCTGTCCCTTGAGAAGTGTGCTTTTCTGCTAAGAGCCATACATTTTCCTTACAAAGAAGTCATCAATATACATTAACCCAGAGATTGTCAGACTTTTGGTCTCAGAACCCATTCACATTCTTCACTATCAATGAAGACCCCAAAGAACTTTTGTTTTGGTTTTATCTGTTAATATATACTGTGTTAGACATTAAAACTGAGAAAAATTCAAAATATCTATTAACAATAAACCAATATATTACATAAGGAACATATTTTTAGGAAAAACAAATATTTTCCAACCCCCAAAAATGTAGTGACATGAATGGGATTGTTTTCCCTTTTTTTTTTTCTTTTTTTAAACATCTCGTCCCTTTCCTGTCTAGCTCTTAAGACTGCTGAACTTGGGTATGTGTTTTTGCAGGCAGTCTGTTGTGACATTACACATCATGTAGCCTCTGGAAGACTCCCTGCACACTTGTGACTGAGGGTGAAAAAGCAAATAGCATCTTCGGTATTATTTGGAAAATAGGTTTGACCTCACATACCCCCTGGATGTCCCAGGACCTCACTTGGACAACTGTTGAATTAATAAACACTGTTGAATCTCTAACTTAGATCAACAGAATTCTAAATTCAGAAGTATTTAGTCAGGCTTTCATAATGTGGAATCTGTCCTCTGTCATTCAATGTAAAACAGACATGGAATACACTTTAATAGGAAGGAGTGACACATTCCGTGTTGGATGTATGCTTGTATGTGTGGAGAGGGGTGGTGAGGGACCACTCTACGTGAAAGGTGACCGTTCAGCCAAATTTTAAAGGAAGGTAAGTGTGTGACAGTCTTAGGAAAGCATTCTGGAAAAGCAGCAGGGAGGCGTGTTTAGGAAACTTGTTGATACTCTGTTAAAGTGGGCATGTTTTCTTTCTGTTTCAGTTTATGATCACAGGTGGAAATCTGCAGGACAGTAAAGAGGCACTGCATTTGGCACAAACAAATGGTATCCTCCTCTCACTTTGACCCTCTCCCCCCCATATGAATTAAGTTGTTTTGAAGAAATCTTTCTATAACTGCCTCAGGTACAATACGACGGATCATGACTGGAAGCAACAGGAAAACGGACTGAGTGTAACAGGGTGTGATTAAGATGAAAGGGTTCTCACACTGATATATCAGATGTTTGGTTAAATCCTCTCTCATCGTACTTAAGGATTATTTTAAGATTTCCTTAATGAGAATTAAGTTCACCAGGTATATAATTTAGTCTCCAGTATTCCTGATACAGGATTTTTGTGTGTATGTGTAATGTGTTCAGGATGGGAGTTGCTTTTATTTCGCTTTTTTTAAACTTGAACTGTGAAGGATCATTCATTAAGTATGTATCATGCAGACCACGGTGGAAGGCCCCAGGAATGCAAGTAATAATGTATCATTCCTCAGATGCTCACTTTATGTTACACGTTTTGCATTTATTTAAAATCTTTGGAATTGGTTCCAAAGGGAATCCTAGTTACACAAAACATCTCCTTTATCTGGCATTCATTTTACCTCACCTTTTTTTGGTTTTGTGTTTTGTCATACTTCACGTGCTAGACTTTGAAGAATTAGGCATTCTATTTTATTTTTAAAAAGACTGATTTACTTACTAAAAGCTATTTTGGGGGGTACCTGGGTGGCTCAGTAGGTTAAATTCCAGACTCTTGGTTTCAGCTCAGGTCATGGTAGCATGGTTCGTAGGTTTGAGCCCCATGTCGGGCTCCGTGCTGATGGTTTGGAGCCTGCTTGGGAATCTCTCTCTCCCTCTCTCTCTGCCCCTCCCCTGCTTGCTCTTGCTCTTTCTCTCTCTCTAAATAAGCAAAATATTTTTTTAAAAAGCTGTCTTTTTGTGGCAATCTTTCTAAACTGCGTACTTCTCTTCAGGATCCACTGACACTTTTTCTTAATGATTAAGATAAAAATAACCATCTTCCCAGATGCCTTGGAGGTGTATAAGAATATTGTCTTCTATCCTTTTTATCCCCAGAGAGATCTACTTTCAAAAGTTCTTGAATCTTCATTGTCAGCCCTCTTCACTCCCCCCTTCATGAACCTGTGTTCTGTTTTAAAACCTCTGCCTCCTCTTATATGTAAACACCTGCAGGAGAGGCTGAGGAAGGCTCCCCACCTCTCACGTGGGTTCAGGTGCAAACCACTCAGAAGCCCTTTTTGACTTCACGTTGGTGTTTCGTGCAATTACAGTTATCAAGACATGGTCTGCAAATAAGTGAGCTTAATTTTTTATCAGATAAACAAAAATCCCTTCTACCTCCTTAACTCACCCTTTTTAAGCATGTTTAAATTTTAATTGTCATATTAACTATGTGAAACAAGATGGTCACATGAATAGTGAGTATAAAGATATAGTTAGGTTATGACACTTCATTCTGTAAGAAATTGTTTCATTCTCCATTCTGTTAGGCTGAGTAAATGCCAGGCTTTGGAAAGAGGTGAATTAATTATTTTTACCAATCTGTTAAGGCAATTTTCATATTCCTGTCCTGCTTTGCTAAGGTATTCCAAAAATTCTTATATGATTAACTTCATATAAGTTATAACATATATAACATATAACATATATAACATATATAACATATAAGTTAACTTCATGCCATTCTGACAGTTTGAATAGTTTATGGCTATTATTAAAAATTAACCAGCTGAAAGTATTTGATCTGTCATTTTTACATGTTAAATATAATATGAAAAATACTTTGGAAATAATCCTAAGACATTATTTTGTGCTAGATATGTTTTTCAGTACAGTTGGATGTCATCCTACAAGATGTGATGAATTTGAAAAGAATGACCCTGATCTTTACCTAATGGAGTTGTTAAATCTCGCTGAAAACAATAAGGGGAAAGTTGTAGCAATAGGGGAGTGTGGACTTGGTAAGTGCCAACCTAGCCCTGTTAGAGTGACTTTGAAAGTGATTTGTTCTGTACAAGTTATGAGTAATTGTTGGTTCTTTTTTTATCTTTTAAAGATTTTGACCGACTACAGTTCTGTCCCAGAGATACTCAGCTCAAGTAAGGAAATTTATTGACTTCAGGAATTATTGTAAAATCTTAAGAGTGATTTTTTTTTTTTTTATATATAGCTTTTATCAGTTCAGAATGTAGCTGGAGTAAGCATCGGGATTTTTTGTTAATCCCTTTGTATATCAAAAGTTAAGTGAAACAAATTCCATGCATACTTGCATGGAATTCATAGGGGATGGAAGCATATAGCTCCTAATTGGTTAACCGGCTAACTTAATTTTTTTTTTTAATTTTTTTTCAACGTTTATTTATTTTTGAGACAGAGAGAGACAGAGCATGAACGGGGGAGGGGCAGAGAGAGAGGGAGACACAGAATCGGAAACAGGCTCCAGGCTCTGAGCCATCAGCCCAGAGCCTGACGCGGGGCTCGAACTCCCGGACCGCGAGATCATGACCTGGCTGAAGTCGGACGCTTAACCGACTGCGCCACCCAGGCGCCCCCCGGCTAACTTAATTTTAATGGTGGAAATAAGGGATGAGTTTTACATGATGAGACTTTTGTTCTTTTTTTCACGAATGTATTCATGCATGCATCATTCCAATGAGATGATTTAAATTCAGTTGTGGGGGACACGATTTAGGGGCAAGGGATATTAAAAAGAAATTATAGGATCCATCACCAAAGCTAGAAAAATTTATTTTACTCTTGCTGGGCATTGGATATTGTCAACTTAGAATATGAGAATCCTTTCATAGGAGCCACATGGAGAATGGTGGCTTCTGAGAAAACTCCAAAGCTCACAAGCCATGTAGACTTCCTACAACCCAGTGCCTATACCTTTTAATTGGAGCTCCTATAAAGCACACTGGTGGATAGTGTTACTGGCTAAAAAGAAAAATAGACTTAATTTAAGACTTGAGCATTTTGTTACATTTCAGAAACAGTGTATTAATGATCAAGATAATTAAACATTAGAGTAAATCCTTTCATAATTAAAATAGTATGTACATAGCAGGATATGGTTTAGGCTTGAACGTAGATGCCAAGTGCCCAGGTATTAATCTGTACTAGGGAGTCTGAACTCCATTCGTTCAGTAAATGATTACCAAGTGCCTCCTCAGTATGATACAAGGAAAGATAGGCTTGGTTCTGTGCCTTTATAGATAAGAGAAGACATAAATAATTAAAATAGGCTGGAAAATGCTATCAAAAAGGTGTAGGGCAGTAGGGCGGAAGGACTTTCCGGGGGAGTCAGGGAAGCCTTTGCCAATAAGGGGAGGAGATGTGAGTGAGGCCTCTTCCAGAGTAGATAAAGCTAAAGACAGACTGAAGTCTGGTATAAATTTTGAAGAGATGGGCAGTTCAATCTGAGCTTTTTAAAAATTTTAAAACCTCAAATGATGTAGTAAAAAACCACACTAGCAGTTATCCTGTGTGGACCGTTGCTACCGAAAGAAATGCCCCGCCTTCCACCTGTGCTCCCATGGCTCCGGCTCCGCCTCTGCTCTGCTCACAGCGGCTGTGCTAGTTTCAGTGCTCCCCGCGGTGGGTGCGCTGCAGCCCGTTACCCCTTCCCGCCCACACAGACTAGCCTCTGGGCTCTGCCGAGGCAGGTGCCAAGTCTTCACTCATGTTGTAGTTCCCATGGTGCCATGCACAGTACTCTCGATACGTGGTAGGTACTCGGGAAATGTTCACTGAGTTTTTAATGAGGAGGAGAGGGTCCTTTTTGATTCCTGTAGAGCGGCATGGATATAAAGCTTATAATTCAGCTTTTACTGTTGGCTCTTTTCTCGGAAGAATTTAGATTTTGAGCTGTTATTTGATACCATCCTGGAGACTTAACCAGTGTATGACTTGTTTTTTGTGTAAAAATGCAGTCAGGAAAAAGATCTATGAGAAGAGAAAAATAGAAAATGGTGTGATAGATTACTAGGCAAGACAAAACTAATGTGCGGTAGACACGATGTCTAAAAAATAGTGTCTGAGAAATAATGGTAAGTAAAGGCAGTATATAATGGTGTTTGAAAGTAGTTATCTTTGGAATCAACAGCTTTGGGTTGGAATCACAACTGCCATTGGTGGCTGTATGTCTCTTTGTAAATCTCAGTTTCTTCATCGTTCCACCTACTTTTCTTAACATTTGGTATGTAAGGCCCAGAGTAACATGCCTGGCACAAAGTAAGTGTTCAATAAATTGTGGCAGTTGTGTTATTCTTAGAAATATTTTCATCCTAAAGAAAATACTGGCTGTTCTTTTTCTTTGGGGTTTTTGGAAAGTATTTTTTAAAAAGAAAAAAAATCAGAAAACAAGGGAAAGGCTGATTCCATCCTGGAAGGGTTACCCTTTAAGCATTCCCTGCATTTTCAGTTTCTCTGCCACGGGCCATATTCTCTTTTCTTGTTCTAAGTTTAGAGCTTGGTTCACTTGAGTGGGAAGAATTTGCTTTGGGATCTCTCTTGGGGCTTTAAAATATTAACACTGTGCAAAAAAGAAATCTGACATCAGACAGGATTTAAAAAAATCGTTTGGGGATTTAGGGGACCTCAGAGAGGAGAGATTGAGGCTGTCCTTGCCATCAGCCAGTCCAGAGGAGGGATCGCCACCGTGGGTTAAGGTACACTGTGGTAATGCTTTGGGTGCTCTGGAGTTGCCTCAGTCGTGATTGCTAACAGCCGCTATTCTGAAGCTGACCTTTCCAAGGTCAAGCTGACCTGTACTTGATTGTTGACCCTAAAATGTAAGAAGCAGCATTACAATTAGAAGCAATTACAGTTTCACTAAAATGAGCAAATCTAACACAAGTAAACAGCGGTTTTCATATATGAGCTAAGAAAAAAATAATAAAAGCAGAGATGTCTCTTGAAAGGTGCCAGTTCCTGCCCTTTAACTTATGCTATTTTTAGTTACCGTGGCTTTTTTTCTTTACAGACAATAGTTTAATGTCAAGCACCAGCTATTCTCAATGTATGTCATTAGGAATAATTGGCCTCCTTAAGACACCTACCTAGTTTGAACGCATGGACCTTTCTTTTCTCATATTACGCAGAATTCTGTAGGCACCCTGCTTGAGCATCTATTATTTTCATAATTTGTACTTTTGCCTGTTTTGTGATAGGCTTATTCCCAAGGTGATCATTAGATTCTGTAAATCTGTGGCTTGGTTGTGTGGCTTTGTACATGGAGTTTTGTGTGAAAGAAAGGATCCATGTAGAGTGGTGAACACAAAGGGTATGTGGTGTGTAGCCAGAAGCCAGATACATGGTCAAGTTTATATAATGACTGGAGCACACTTACTTGCTGACACTTGTATTACTTTAAACGTTATGGAAACAGTGACTTTTAAGATTTCATTTCTGTTTCCTACCCTGTGAAATTTTAGCACTTTGTTAAATTATTTTTCGCTTTTTCTAGCCCAGCAGAATCTGAAAAGGTGATTTAAAAACCTGAACACAGTGGGAGCACTTGGGTAGCTCAGTCAGTTAAGCATCCAAATCTTGCTTTCGGCTCAGGTCACGATCTCACAGTTTGAAAGTTCAAGCCCCACAACGGGCTCTGCGCTGATGGTTCAAAGCCTGCTTGGGATTCTCTGTCTCCCTTTCTCTCTGCCCCTCCCCTGCTTGCTCTCTTTCTCTCCCCCTCAAAATAAATATACATTTAAAATAAATAAATAAAAACCTAAACATTGGGTAACAAAGAACACCAGGTTTATGAAAACTAAGAAGTACATTTCTATTTCTAATTTTAAAATTTAGCATTTTCAGGGCACCTGGGTGGCTCAGTTAAGCGTCCAACTCTTGGTTTCAGCTCAGGTCATGATCTCATGCTTCACGAGTTCAAGCCCTGTGTCAGGCTCTGTGCTGACAGTGCAGAGCCTGCTTAGGATTCATTCATTCTCCCTCTCCCCACTCTCTGTCCCCCTCCCTCCCTCTCTCAAAGATAAATCAATAAACTTCAAAAAAAAAAATGAAAAGAAATTGAGCATTTTCAAGAGTACAAAGGGGTACTTCAGGAAAATGGTTGTCCTTATACTTCAAGGAGACAAGACAGCGGAAAATATAGCAAACGAGCTTTAAGTGAAACACAGGGAAATTATTCCCTAAAATCAAGGCGCCTAGAAGAGGTAAACTCCTGTAGGAAATAAGACACTTATTATCTGTAATTCCTGGGTTTTATTTTACCTGCATGACCATTAATGAGAACTAGTGAGCACTGTGCTGAGAAAACATAGGACAGCCCACCCCATTGTATCTCGCTCTTATGCTATAGGACCAGGAAAAAAGGCTTCTTTGAATACAACTTGGGTCATTTTGGCCGGACCTGGACTTAGAGACTGAAGTTCTGATCACACTGTGTTCTGTGATCTTGGATGAAGTCCTAAATCCACTGACACCAGCTCTTGTCCTATTCTAGGGTTATTTTGTGGATCAGATGAGATAATGGTATGTGGTACTTGAAAAACCTTTTTCTAAAGTACTCTTCAAACATTTAGGGCTGCCACTTTATCATGTAATTTTCAGATCTTTGAAAAACAGTGTTTTAGTTTTTTTGTGTATATTTAATAAATCCTTGTGTTTAGTGGTAATAATTTCTTGTATAACAGCACATGGAAAACACGGAGCATAAAGCTTTGCCTGGCCTCTTGCTGGAGCGAATGGATTCCCACTGATGGTGCTCAGCCCGCTCTCCAGGCAAGAGGCTGCTGGTATATTCACCACCAACACATGCTGCAGGGAAGGGGTTCCTCAGGTTATGGGAGGGTGTCTGCTTCATTTGCTGGGGTTTGGTGGAAAAGCTAGTTAAAAGTATATTTGAGGGAACAGCTCCCATCACTGTAGACTTCAACATTATAGCTCTTTATTTCTAGTGATCAATAAAGTGCTGTCTAATTTACCTAGAAGTTATAATGGAAAGCTAACACATTAAAAAAAAATTTTTATTTATCATTTTTGAGAGAGAGAAAGCACGTGAGTGGGAAAGGGGCAGACAGAGAGGGGGGGCTGGGGGGATAGAGGATCCGAAGCAGGCCTTGTGCTGACAGCAGAGAGCCTGATGCAGGGCTCGAACTCACAAACCGTGAGATCATGACCTGGGCGGAAGCCGGATGCTTAACCAACTGAGCCACCCAGGGCCTCCACTAACAGACATTTTTTGAAAATGATTTTGTAATCCCAGAAAATGAAGTATCCCATTCAGGAAGATGTATGTGATAATTATCAATGCCTCTGGCTAAGCCAGCTGTATTTTAAACATCTGAGTTCACTACTTCTGTCCTGTAATCTCCTAGATAATAAAAGTCCTTTAAAAAAATTTTGTTATGCTAAAATAAAATTAACGAAATTTTTTTGGCATTATGCAGATATTTTGAAAAACAGTTTGAACTGGCAGAACAAACAAAATTACCAATGTTTCTTCACTGTCGGAACTCACATGCTGAATTTTTGGGTGAGTTAGAGCTAAAATCGCCTTTAGAATTAAAGAATTTTGCAGAAATTAGCAAAGTATTTGCCAAAAGTTGTTTGTTTTTAATTTACAGACATAATGAAAAGAAACAGAGATCGGTGTGTAGGTGGAGTGGTAAGTAGAAGAGTTTCTTTGTTTGTTTTTAAAAATTTTTTTTTAACACTTATTTATTTTTGAGACAGAGACAGAGCATAAATGGGGGAGGGTCAGAGAGAGAGGGAGACACAGAATCCGAAACAGGCTCCAGGCTCTGAGCGGTCAGCACAGAGCCCGATGCGGGGCTTGAACTCACGGACTGTGAGATCATGACCTGAGCTGAAGTCGGACGCTTAACTGACTGAGCCACCCAGGCGCCCCAAGAGTTGTTTTTAATTAAAGGATGCACAGAAGCTTCTTTGTTACTCCTGTCGGCTTCTAAAGGAATTCAGATATCATCAGTAAAGCTATTAAACTTCTTCCCTCTCTTGTTGAGGTACATAAATTTACTATTAAACCTATGGGCCAGATGTAATACAGACCTAAATCACACCGATTTAATTACATTTATTTTGTCCAAAGTACAAGAATGATAAAGAATTTGGCTCACAAGAAAACCCCATGAATTTACTCCTATATTTTAATAGATGGGTGACAATTCTTTTTCTCTGCCTCTTCCATCAGCATTCTTCGGTGTTCTTCAATTTAAATTCTGAGCAAAATATAAACTAATCTTAATATCTTGAAATATTTTAATATTCACCTCAGGTTTGCCTTCTTAATTTGTCAACTGTATTCACTTAGCACTCTGATTAGAGACTCCTCCTTTCTGGAATCTGCTTGTACTCTGTAAACACTTCTGTGTGGTCATTTCAACCACTAGTCTTGAGACAGTTTCCATAAACATTATCTGCCCACCACTTAGCTCAGGTATCCGTAGCAGTGTTCCTTAAATCTTTTTTCGATCATGGGCTCTTTGGAAAATCTGCCTCCAAAAAATGCTCAGATGTACAAATTTTCACCTGTGATTTTAGGAGATTCACTCGTCTCCGGCAAAAAGGCTGTTATCCAGGTATATAAAATCAATTATACTACACCAACTAAAGAAAGAGGAAATGGCACTGAGCACTTACTCTTTGCCCACATACGCTGCTTTGGTAGCTTCATCTGTATTCTCTCAGGTTTTTAGCCTCTGCTTCATGTCGTGTACTGCTGGTGATAATGTTTTCTATGTTGCTGTTGATATTACTGCACACGTTTTTATCTATAGTTTACTGACTCTAATTTATCCTTTAGGAACTGTACTTGGGAACTGAGAGAGGCTTAGAGGCTTTCATTAATGGGGGGATTAATGGCTCTGCCTCTTTGCCCATTTGCTTCATTTCTAAATAAGAAGTTACTTAGCAAATCCAAACCTAAATGTTTGATTTTATCAAAAAAAGAGATTGCCAAGGGGCGCCTGGCTGGCTCTGTCAGTAGAACGTGCAACTTTTGATCTTGGGGTTTTAAGTTCAAGCCCCACATTGAGTGTAGAGATTACTTAAGAATAAAAGCTTTAAAAAAAAGATTGCCAAATAAAAAAAACCGAATTTTCTGCAATGGTTTATGAGGAGCTATATTTAAAATTACTTTGATGTTAATGGAGGATATATTTTCTAGTCAGCTAGAGATGCTGAGAGGAGAATAAACCCTTTTGGGCAGCCGTGTAATGCAGTTTTATTTTTCAGAAACATGTTATCCATAGTGGATTCTGACTCTGGATGCTGTAGTAACAGATTAATGACATTACTTGTTGGTGTATTTAAAGTGTAGCTTATTGTTTAGATTACATAGATGTATCCAAAGTATGAAAGACTGTGCTTTCTTCCTTACATCTTTGAAGGAGAACAACACCAGCTTCTTCCTTTTTGCCTACTGAGCTGATTCTTACCGTCTCACAGTTCAGTTTTGTAGTTACATTCTCACAACTCTTTCTAGATCTGCTTAAAATTTCTTCCAAAAGTCATTTTCTAGAAAAAAGTATCCCCTAACATAATAAAAAGTCAACATTTTAAGATTTATTTTACATGGTTTTGTCACATTTCTAACTTGTCTTCATGCTTTTGCCTAAGAGTGTGGCTCCCACATCCATTCCCCATTCCTGAAGGTACTGCAGAGCCATCAGCACAGCCACAGAGAGAGTCTGGGCAGCCACGTCCCTCGTGCCTCATCACCTCTTTGGAGATGGTGACCCATTATAACTGAGATTCGAATTGAAAATAAAATTGTAGGGGCCACCACATCTGAAACCCTCTGATCCAAAAAACAAAAACAAAAAAAAACAAACCCCTATGCACCTATACTTTTCCTTAGAAAGTCTTATTAATGTTATTTAGGATTTTTAAAGAGCGATTATTAAATAAAATTACACCTGTATGTTCTAGGTGCATTCATTTGATGGTACCAAGGAAGCAGCAGCTGCCTTGATGGACTTGGATCTCTATATAGGATTTAATGGTTGGTAGGTCCTTAAGTTTGTTTTATATTAAGTAGATTCCTTGTTTTACAGTGAATTGCTGATAAAGATTTAAATTTTTTATTTAAATGTATTTATCGCCTGGATCTTGGCTTGTGGATTTCAGTAATTATACAAGAAATTAAACTACATTACTCCTGCAAGTTATAGGGATGCCTGGCTTACTTGGTGGGTGGAGCATGCGACTCTCGATCTTGGGGTGGTGAGTTCAAACCCCGTGTTGGGCATAGAGCCTACTTAAGTTAAAAAAAAAAAAAAGTTAAAGGTTATAAACTACTAACCCTGTATTACAGTCATGGACAACAATTTTGTATTGAGATCAGCAGCTAGCTTTCTCTGGCAATGCCATTTATACTTAGGTCATTTTATCACTTTAAAGTATATGTGTTCGCAGCATTGTGCATGCAAGTGATGTCTGACGTGGGGAGAGTCCTACTATGACATCATTTTATGTATCTCTATAGGCCAGGAAACTCACAGAAGCTAAGGACACGGCATAAAGTACTCCTAGTGTGAGAACCAGTGTTCTCTGGCTCCACACTCAGCCTTTCTGCTGGTACAGCATACCAAGCCTCATAAACCCAACATAGTCAGCTAGCACTGCTGGGTCCCTGGCTTTCCCTCTTCGGTGTTTCATTCCTTTAAAATGACCACACTTCTGATTACATGAGGTTTTGCTAACATATCCTCAGGAAAATAGAATCATGAAATTATTGGCTATGGAGTTCAGACTTATTTATATGTCCTCAATGCTGCTTCTCTATTTTAATGATTTAACTAATAAACCACTGTGAAAAGGCATGCATGAATAACGGACTAAATAGTAGTTCTAAAAAACTTACTGATACAGTCTCTACACCATGCTTTCTGAGTCAGCTTTTCCAGAGACCCCGCTTTGCTCTTTTTTTTTTAATCTTTATTTTTGAGAGACAGAGTGTGAGCAGGGGAGGAGCAGAAAGAGAGGGAGACACAGAATCCGAAGCAGGCTCCAGGCCCTGAGCTGTCAGCACAGAGCCCAACGCACGGCTCGAACTCACGAACCGTGAGATCATGACCTGAGCCGAAGTCAGATGCTCAACCGAGCCACCCAGGCACCCCCTCCCCCCCACTTGGCTCTTTATCACCATATATCTAAATATTATGTATGTGATGTTGTCTCTTAATTCATTCCCTTTGTTTTCATTAAGGAGATGAGCATCTTAGTTCTTCCATCCGGGACCGCCCTGCCAACTGCATTATTTCCTCCACAGCCGTCACAGTGTGGCTGTTGCAGAGTTTTTGGTTATATGCGTATTCAGTATTTTCATTGCAGTCTGCGTAAATACTGTTGACTGCTGAACCACAAGATATACCACTTTTTTTATTTTCCTGGGGCAGCTTTCTTCCTTTCTCTTTACTTGGTTTTCTTCAACACTTGAAGCCTTCTCACACTTTCCAACAACTGTAAAGTGCCTTTATCTGTTCTTCTGCATGAGGACCCTGTCGAGATAATCTCGTTATCTAGATGATCTCTCCATTAGTTCCTGACCCTTTCTGCTTCGTTTTGAGTCCACGTCTGCTCCATGATAGAACTCTCATGTTTAGATCCCATGTATTCAGCTGTTTTGATGGAACACGTTTCAAAATGAATTTATTCTATTCTTGAAAGTTTGCCTGGATAGTTAAAGAAAACCAAAAACCCTTCCACTTGGTATTTTTCCTCGGCATAATATTCTGGACTAGAAATAATTTTCACGAGAATTTATAGGGCTCCATTTCTAGATTTAAAGTCAGCGGCTATTCTGTTTCCTAGTCCTTACCTCATGACCTACTATTTTCTCCCAGTGGAATATTTTAGTTCTTTACCTCTGGTATTGCCAGACTTCACAGAGGTGGCCGATAATTTGTGCACTTGCTGCTGGCCCATTCTGGCTAGAAGCTCATCTTTGTCAGTCCTGGGAAACTTTTTTTCTCTCTCTCTCTGTCTTTCTTTGGAGCTCCCAGGCTCATAATCTGATCTCAATATTTTCCCCTCTAATTTCTATCTCTAGTTTTTCCACCTACTTTCAGAAATATTTTTCAACCTCTTTGATGAAACTTCAGCTTCTGGTTTTAATCTCTGAAAGCTTTTTCCCCCTGCCATTCTCTGGAACTATGTACATTTGCAGATGCATCTTCTCGTCTCTCTAAAGACATGAATGATGAGTTATTTTCTCTTTGCCAGAGAATGCTTTTATTTCCTCTGAGCGCCTTTTTCCTCTTTTAGTCTCTGTCATGACTTCCTTCAAATGTCAGGAAATTCTTACTCTGTATATTTAAAAAGTTAAGAAACAAGCTCATTGGAATCTCTGTGGGGAGACAGCCTATCAACATGCAGGCCAGCTGACCTCGCCAGGGCATCTTCTCGTTGGGTTCTTTTTCTTCATAGAGGGATCCTCTGATCTCTGCTGGAAAAACAGGGTGGGGATTCATGAATGTACCTGTGTTCTGGAACAGAATGGGGTTGGAGAGAGGAACTCACCAGCCGGTCAGCATTCAGTCTCCATCTTCACCCCTGCAGTCCTCTGTGCTGCGTGTTCTCCTGTCCCGGCTCTGATTTAGCTTCTCCAGAGACTACACATACCCTCTCCTCCCTTCTCTCTCTCAGGCCAGGGGTGGGGGGCAGGAGTCATCTCTGCATCAGTTCGCTGGAAAATAATCTGAGAGTCCCCTCTTTTCTGTACCCCACATTTTAAAACAACCCCCACTCAGTCCCCTGCCTTATCCCAGCCTCAGTACCTGGGATCTTCAGTTCTTAGAACTTCCTTGAGTGAATTGGTTTGCTTGTCTTCAGTATCTCTCTCTGCAGGCACATGGCACTGAAGTCACTTTGCACATAAACAGGTCATTTATAATTTTAACATATACTTTCTGCTTTATAGTTTGTGACTAGGGGTTAGAAATATCCCCTGGTTTCATCAAAAAATTTGTGGGTTTTTTTTTCCTTATTTTGAAATGATTTTTAAGGGAAGGTAGAAGACCTTTATTTCACTAACTTGAACTGTCTGAGATTTCAAAATGGCCTTGAATTTATAAAGATTTGGCATTAAGTTAATGACAAGATTTTTTCCTCCTCCATTAACTCAGAACTAATGTTAGTCATTTAATCAAAGTCAGTATTTCTGTTCTTGTTCTGAAATTCAGTTTATTGTAGTCTTAATCTGAGGCTCTGAGGTATGGTAATTTAATCTGACTATACTACCTGTGACATAAAGTCTTTGATTTCTAAGGATTAAATTATAACATTTTCCCCCAAGAAAATGGGGAAGTTTCAGATTTGACTCCAGAATATGCAGCTGCTCTCCCTTAAATGGGAAACCTTATTAAAGATATAATCGACTTTGATTTTTTTTTTAAATTTGCGTCCAATAATTGGTTTTGATTGAAAAATATTTATTCTGGTAGTATATATTTCTGTATGTAGATCACTTTTTACAAGCATGGAATTAATGTAGGAAAAGACTAAGATATGATCTCATGAAATTAAAACTATGTAAATAATTTCATAACTGGAAGTTTTAAATTTAGTACCCATATCAAACATATTTAGGAAATACTCATATTGATCAACTGTTAAGTTGGCTGAAAATAAGAATTTTGGTTTTTTCTAGAGGATATCATTAAAAGGCTGATATTTATGGCAAACTACACACATTTCCCTTTCACTCCTCTTAAAATCATTCTAAAGTAAAGCCCTACATACTCAAAATGGAGTATGGGCATCTATAAGGGCAAAGAAACAAGGCCAGAGTTTCTGGAACAGCCAGCTTAGACTTTATAAAGGGCCCCAGAGGAGATGGGAGCAAATTTAGCAGGCAGAAATCAGAGAGAGGGCTTTGGGTTTAGAATTAGTGACCAATAGGACCAAATTGGGGTGATTGATGGCCTTTATAGAGAAAGCTCTCACCCCTATATTTACTGCTATACGCAGAGTACAAGAGCAGCAAGCATTTCTACCAAAGGGAAAAATCTCTTCTCAAGAAAAATGAACAAACCAAATTGTGAGAGCCAGGACTTGGAATTCTTATGTTGATGCCAGAGGAAAGCATTTAGAGAAGCAATAGCCTAACCATTAGCTCCTTACCTTCTCACTCTTAGATGAAATTGCAGATCAATATTCCTAGTCCTGGGTGTCCCACAAGGAGCTTCCATTGAGTCCCCACTCAGAGGAGCACCTGGGTGGCTCAGTCAGTTGAGTGTCCAACTCTTGATTTTTGTCTCAGGTCACGATCTTGCGCTTCGTGAAATTGAGTCCCACATCGGGCTCTCTGTTGACAGCATGGAGCCTGCTTGAGATATTTTCTCTCTCTCTCTCTCTCTCTCTCTCCCCCCCCGTCTCTCTCTCTGCCCCTCTCCCCACCAAAATAAGTAAACTTTTTAAAAAGAGTCCCCATTCAGAACTATCAGTAAAACAGTCCTCTGTTTACACAAAAGCAGAGGAAACACAACACTGGAAACTCAAGCCTACTTAAATGTAAACTGATAATTAAGGACCACCAGATAAATGAGGTGCCTCAACAGAAGGAAAAAGACCAAATAGAAAAATTAACACCAGAGGAAACAATTTAGGAAAAAGAACTTTAAAAGAGACTTGATATAGTAAAGGCTGAAATGTAACATTCTGTCAGTCTGGCTGTAACAAGAGAAAGAACATAAAAGTAAGAATTCCTTAATGATTAAAAATGAATGTCAGTGTTAATACCACCATTGGGCTAAGCTAGGGAATCAACACATTCAACAGGAAGATACATATTTTTCCCCTCTACCAACTACCATTGGGTACCTAATAGTAGACATAGGAATTTTCTCTTCATACAAGTATTCTAGTGAATAAAGGGTTGATAGGATTCTGTCAACATCTGCAACTCCTAGTAAACTAAGAGGTCTAAGCTTTGGGCATCTGTGGCTGCCTCATGTACAAAAATATAACCAGATACCATGTGCTTCTAAATAGAAGATCATACCACCACCTATGAAGGTTTTGCCAAAAACATGAAGAAAAAAATCCAACCTGAATCTGGTCAAGACTCTGGATGGTATTCTTGACATCCCGTAAGAAACACAGCAGGCAAAATTTTCTTAATGTCGAGATGACCAGGGAACATCGTAGAGGAGGAGGATCCCACCTCCTCCCACAGACACACCCCAGGCAGCAACTACGTGAAATGCAAGTCATTTGGAAAATGACCTAATTAGCAGAACGACTCTTCCATGGGGAAAGAAAAAGCCACACTGAGAAAGAAGGAGCAGAGACGTGGTAGGGAACCAGTTACATGGTACGGCAACTTACAACCGAGAGGTATATCACAGGGGTAGAGGTCTTCCCTGAAGAGCAAGGGGATCGAACCCCATGTTGAGTGCCCCCACCCCCCACCTCAACTGCTCCAGAGATCTGTACCAGGCAGACAAGCCCCCGTAACATGTGGCTTTGATAACCATCAGGGCTTTATTCCAGCAGAGCCAGGGTGCCATTAAGAAACAGACTACTCTTACAGGACCAGCACACTCTATTACTAACTCTAAGATCCAGCAGAGAGGCAGCAGTTTGAAAAGTATCTGGATTATACAGGAATAGATTTATTGGCTAATTTTAGGGTTTGTGCTGGAGGGGCAAGGATCTGTAGAAACTTTCTCCAGGACTGGGAGTGTAGCAGGCGCCATTTTTCTTGCCCTTCTCCAGCCTAGCTGGCCTGATGCTGATGAAAGCCAAGTCTGACCCTCTCCAATTAGCTTGGTAGCACCGCTCACCCTGCCTTGGCATTCCTTGTCTGAGCCACCCCACCCAACCTGCTAGTTCAGGCAGGTGCCCTTCTTAATCGGCACCTGCTCTGCCATACCCTGTGGTCAGCCTTGTTTGGGACTGGTGAACCCGCAAAGCAACCACCGCCCCACCACACCTTGGACAGCTCTGGCTGGGACTGCATCCCAGCCCCACCCAGCATGCCCGCAGCAGTTGCAGCACAGTCACAACAGGAGGGCACACACAGCCCGCCTGGCATGTCCCTGGGGTACTTGGTTCTGGTGACCTGGTGGGGTGGGTAGGATTATCCTGCTTGGCCCCACAGGACACTTCTACACAAGGCTACTGCTTGCAAGGCCGGGAGTCATAACTGATGTAATGCAAAGAGAAAAGCAGAGTCAACAGAATGAGAAGACAAGAGTTTATTCTAAATGAAAGAACAAAAGAAAACCTCATAAAAAGAACTAAATAAAACCACAACAAGCAGTCTACCTGAGAGTTCAAAGTAATGGTTATAAAGATGCTCACTGAACTAGAAAGGGGTTGTATAAACTCAGAAAAAGAGAAAATATAAAAAAGAACCAATTAGAGATGAAGAATATAATAAATGAAGTGAAAAAGAATCTGCTACTAGATTAGAGGATACAGCAGAATAGATCAGTGACCTGGAAGACAAGGTAGTGGAAACCATCCAAGCTGAACAGAAAAGGAATTTTTAAATATGAGGATTTTTAAAAAAATTTTTTTCAACGTTTTATTTATTTTTGGGAGAGAGACAGAGCATGAACGGGGGAGGGGCAGAGAGAGAGGGAGACACAGAATCGGAAACAGGCTCCAGGCTCTGAGCCATCAGCCCGGAGCCCAACGCGGGGCTCAAACTCTCAGACCACAAGATCGTGACCTGGCTGAAGTCGGACGCCCAACCGACTGCGCCACCCAGGCGCCCCAAACATGAGGATTCTTAAAACATCAACTAGGAGAACATCAAGTATACTAATATTCATAGTATCAGAGTCCCAGAAGGAGAAGAGAGAGGCAGAAAATCTGAAGAAATAGCTGAAAATTTTCCTAATCAGGGGAAGGAAACAGATGTCCAGGAAGCACACAGAGCCCCAAACAAGATGAACCCAATGATGTCCACACTAAAGCACTTAGTAATAAAAAGGTCAAAAATTAACAAGAGAATCTTAAAACCAGTAAGAGAAAAGCAACTGATTACATACAAGGGAACCCCCCTAATGCTATCAGGTGATTTTTTTTTTTTTTTTTTTATAGCAAAGACATTGAAGGCCTGAATAAAGTGGTGTCATGATATATTCAAAGGGCTGAAAGGAAAAAGCCTACAACCAAGAATACTGTGTCTGGCAGAGTTACTCAGAATTCAAGGAGAGAGGTTTTCTCAGACAAAACTTAAAAGAGAGTTCATCATCCCTAAATGGTCTTTGCAAGAAATGTTAAAGGCAATTCTTTAAGTAGATAAGAAAATGCCAACTAGAAGAAAATCATAAAGAGAAAACAGAAAATAAGTCTCTAGTAAAAGCAAACATACAATAGAGCAATCACTTGTAAGACTAACAGGACATTTAAAAGAAATAGTAAAATCAGTTATATTTCTAGTAATTACACAAAATAAAAATGTAAAATACGACACCATATACATAAAACTTGGGGAAAGAATAAAAATGTAGTGCTTTCAGTGTGCAAACTTAAACATCAACTGAAAGTGGACTGTTGTATATGAGCCTCATGGTAACCACAAACTTAAAACCTATAATAGATACACAAAAAGTAAAGAGGAATCCAAGCAGAAGACTAAAGAAAGCCATCAAACCACAAGGGAAGAGAGCAAGAGGAAGAAACTACAAAAACAACCAGAAAACAGAAAAATGGTAATAAGCACATACCTGTCAATAATTATTTTAAATGTTAATTAAATATTCCAATCAAAAAACATAGGGTGACTGGGTTTAAAAAAAAAAAATTGCTGCCTACAAGAGATTCCCTTCATATCTAAAGAAACAACACACAGACTGGGGTGTCTGGGTGGCTCAGTCAGTTGAGCAACCAACTTCAGCTTAGGTCATGATCTCACAGTTTATAGGTTTGAGCCCCATGTCAGGTTCTGTGCTGACAGCTCAGAGCCTGGAGCCTGTTACGGATTCTGTGTCTCACTCTCTCTCTGCCCCTCACCTGCTCGTGCTCTATCTCTCTCAAAAATAAATATTAAAAAAAAACAAAAAAAAACAAAAAAACAAAAAAACAGACACATGCATCCTGAAAGTGAAGGGAGGAAAATGATATTCCATGCAAATAGAAGCAAAAAAAAAAAACAAAAAAAAAAACAAAAAACTGCACTAGCAACACTTAAAGGATACAGTATACTTAAAAAAATTTTAATGTTTATTTGTTTTGAGGGAGAAAGAGAGTACAAGCAGAAGAGGGGCAGAGAGAGAGGGAGACACAGAATCTGAAGAAGGTTCCAAGCTCCGAGCTGTCAGCACAGAGCCCAACACAGGGCTTGCACTCAGGAACTGCAAGATCAGGACCTGAGACAAAGTTGGACGCTTAGCCGACTCAGCCACCCCGGCTCCCCTGATACAGTATACTTTAAAACAAAGACTAACAAAACACAAAGAGGGCATTGCATAATGATAAAAGGATCAGTCCAACAAGAGGATATAATGATTGTAAGTATCTATGCATCCAATAGGAACATCTAAATATATAAAGCAATTTATTAACAGACATAAAGGGAGAAATGAATAGTAATAATAGTAGAGGACTTTAACACCCCACTTACATCAATGCATAGATCATCCAACAGAAACGCAATAAGGAAACACTGACTTTGGACGACATAATAGATCAGATGCACTTAATGGATATACAGAATATTCCATCCAAAAACAGAACACACAAGTGCACACGGAACATTCTCCAGGATAGCTCACATGTGAGGCCACAAAACAAGTAAACTTAAGGCTGAAGTCATATCCAGCATCTTTTCTGACTACAACAGTATGAAACTAGAAATCAATTACAGAGGGGTACCTGACTGGCTCAGACAGTACAGCATGTGATTTTTGATCTCAGGGTTGTGAGTTCAAGCCCCACACTGGTATAGAAATTACTTTAAAAAATAAAATCTTTAAAAACATCAATTATGGGGGCACCTGGGTGGCTCAGTCGGTTGAGTGTCCGACTTCAGCTCAGGTCATGATCTCACGGTCCATGAGTTTGAGCCCTGTGCCGGGCTCTGTGCTGACGGCTCAGAGCCTGGAGCCTGCTTCAGATTCTGTGTCTCCTTCTCTCTCTGCCCCTCCCCTGCTCACACTCGGTCTCTCTCTCTCAAAAATAAATAAACATTAAAAAAATTTTTAAAAACATCAATTATGGGGAAAAAAACATATGGAAGCTAAACAACATGCTACTGAACTGGGTCGAGGAAATTAAAAAGATACCTTGAGACAAATGCAAATGGAAAAACAACAGTTCAAAATATTTGGGATGCAGCAGAAGCAGTTCTAAAAGGGAAGTTTAGAGGGCCACCTGGGTGGCTCAGTCAGTTAAGCGTCCACCTCTAGATTTCAACTCAGGTCATGATCTCACAATTGGTGAGTTCAAGCCCCGTGTCAGGCTCTGTGCGGACAGTGTGGAGCCTGCTTGGGATTCTCTGCCCCTCCCCTACTCTCTCAAAATAAATAAAACTTTTAAATAAAAGGGGAGTTTAGAGCAATACAAGCCTACCTCAAGAAACAAAAATCTCAATCTAACCT
Organism: Herpailurus yagouaroundi; assembly: GCF_014898765.1. NCBI lineage: Eukaryota > Metazoa > Chordata > Mammalia > Carnivora > Felidae > Herpailurus > Herpailurus yagouaroundi. The sequence continues at coordinate 33,130,579 of NW_024412417.1, read as the reverse complement.
TACACACAAAGAAACTAGAAAAAGAAGAAATGAAGTTGAAAATTAGAAGAGATAATAAAGAGAACAGAAATAAATGAAATACAGACTTAAGAAACGAGAAAAAAATAACCAATGAAACTAGAATTGGTTCTTTGAAAAAATAAGCAAAATAGATAAACCTATAGCCAGACTTACAATAAAAGAGAGGACTCAAAATCAAATGACAAATAACCAACACCACAAAACAGAAAGGATTATGAGACTACTGTGAAAAATTATACAACAAATTGGACAACCTAGAAGAAATGGATAGATTCCTAGAAAAATACCAAGAATGAATTAGGAAGAACAAAATCTGAACAGACTGATGACTAGTAATGAAATCGAGACATTAAAAAAAGAAAAAAAATACCCACACACCCAACCAACCAACAAAATCCAACAACTCCCACCAAACCAAAGTCCTAGATCAGATGCTTTACAGATGAGTTGTACCAGACTTTTCAAGAAGTGTTACTACCTATTCTGAAACTATTCCAAAATATTGAAGAGGAAGGAATCCTTCCAAATTCATTCTGTTAAACCAGCATTACCCTGATACCAAAAACCAAAGGCACTACAAAGTAGAAAATTACAGGTATCTCTGATAAACATGATTATAGCATTCCTCAACAAAATATCAGCAAACTGAATCCAACAATATATTAAAAGGATCATTCATCATGACCAAGTAGGATTTGTTCCAGGGATGCAAGGATGGTTCAATGTCTGAAAATCAAACAGCACGTTAACAAAGGAAAGGATAAAAATCATATCATTTCAGTAGACAACAGAAAAAGCATTTGACAAAATTCAACATCCACTCATAGAAATTATCAACAAAGGGAGTACAGAGGGAGCACACATCAACATAATAAAGGACAGATATGACAAGCTAACATACTCAGTGGTGAAAAGCTAAAAGCTTTCCCTCTGAGATTAGGAACAAGACAGACAAAGATGTCCACTCATGCCACTTATATTCAACATAAGTACTGGAAGTCATAGCCACAGCAATCAGACAAGAAAAAGAAAAGCCATCCACACTGGTAAGTAGGAAGGAAAACTGTCACTATTTGCAAGTGACATAGTATTTTTAGAAAGCCCTAAACAATTAGAATAAATGAATTCACTAAAGTTACAGGATAGAAAGTTAATGTACAAAAATCAGTTGGGTCTCTGTACACTAAAATGGGCATAAAGAGAAATTAAGAAAATCCCACTGGGGCGTCCTGGGTGTCTCAGTGGGTTAAGTGTCTGACTCTGATTTCAGCTCAGGTCATGGTCTCATGGTTTGTGGGATCGAGCCCTACACTGGGCTCTGTGCTGATAGCGTAGATAGAGCCTGCTTGGGATTCCCTCCCCACCTCTCTCTGCACCTCCTGCACTTGTGTTCTCTCTCTCTCAATAAACAAACATTTAAAAAGCCCCATTTACAATTGTGTAAGAATAAAATACGTAGGAATAAATTTAACCAAAGTTGTTAAAGACCTATACTCTGAAAACTCTAGGATACTGATGAAAGAAAGTGAAGACATCACAAATAAATGTAAAGATATTCCATGCTCATGGATTGGAGGAATTAATGTTAAAATGTCCATTCAACCCAAAGCAATTCACAGACTCAGTGTAATCCCTATCAAAACACCAGTAATATTTTTCAGAGAAAATCCTAAGATGTGTAAGGGACCACAGAACACCCTGAAGAGCTAAAGCAATCTTATCACAATCTCAGATTTACTATACTACAAAGCTATAGTAATCAAAACTATATGATACTGGCACAAAAACACACAAGGGGGTGCCTGGCTGGCTTGGTCAGAGGAGCATGTGACTCTTGATCTTGGGGTCGTGAGTTCAAGCTCCACAATGGGTGTAGAGATTACTTAAATAAAATTTTGTAAAAACAGACACATATCAGTGGAACAGAATACAGAGCTCCAGCATAAATCCATACTTGTGCAGTGAATAATTTACAACAAAGGAGACAAGAATACACAGGAGAAAAGATCGTCTCTTCAATAAATGGTGTTGGGAAAATGACCACTTTCTTACATCATAAACAAAAATAATTCAAAATGGATTAAAGACCCAAATGTAAGATCTGAAACCATAGGCAGTAAACTCTTGAACATCAAGTTCAAGAAAGAAAAGAAAATGTAGGCAGTAAACTCTTAAACATCAGTCTTAGCTATATTTTTTGGATTTGTTCTCAGGCAAGGGCAACAGAATAAAAAATAAGCAACAGGAATTACATTGAAGTAAAAGGTTATGTGCAGTGTAGGAAACATCAACAAAACAAAAAGGCAACATACTGAATGGAAGAAACTATTTGCAAATGATAAGCCTGATAAGTGGTTAATATCCAAAACATGTAAAGAACTCATACAATTCAACACCAATAAAAAAATCTAGTTTAAAAATGGGTAGAAGACCTGAACAGACATTTCTTCAAAGAAGACATACACATGCCAACAGACACATGGAAAGATGCTCAATGTCTCTAACCATCAGGGAAATGCAAATCAAAACCACAATGTGGTATCACTTCATGCCAGTCAGAATGGCTAGTATCAAAAAGACAAGAAATAACAAGTGTTGGCAAGGGTGTGGAAAAGGGAACCTTTGTGCAGGGTTGGTGGGACTGTAATTGGTACAGGTACTATGGAAAACAGTATGGCAGTTCCTCAAGAAATTACAAATAGAAATACCACACAATCCAATAATTACACTTCTGCTTATCTGCCTGAAAAAAAAAAAGGCACTAATTCAAAAAGATACATGCATCCCTGTGTTAACGGCACCATTATTTACAACCACCAAGATATGGAAAAAATCTAAGTGCCTGTCAATAGATGAATGGACAAAGGTTTGCATATACAAAATGGGATGTTACTCAGCCATAAAAAAAGAATGAAATCTTGCCATATGCAACATGTATGGACCTAGAGGGTATTATGCTAAGTGAAATAAGTCAGACAAAGAAAGACAAATACTTTATGATTTCACTTCTGTGTGAAATCTAAAAAATAAATGACCAAACAAAAAAATTAAAAATAGAGAACTGGTGGCTGTTTTAAGGGGATTTAGAGGTACAGAGTCCAGTTATAAATTAGTCATGGGGATGCAAAATACAATGTAGAGAATATAGTCAATAATAGTGTAATAAGTTTGTATGGTGAGCATTTTGTAGACAAATGTCAAAGCTCTAAGGTTTACACCTATAACTACTGTAATATTGTATGTTCACTATGCTTCCGTTACAAAAGGAACCTACCAAACTGTATGGTACTGGCACAAAAACAGACATATACATCAATAGGACAGTATACAGAGGCCCGACACAAAGCCAGATGGAGACAGATGGAATCAAGACCAGGAAACTTCAAAGCAAACAACTGGGTTTCTTCATAAAATAAATTTTAAGGGGAAGAAGAGATGCAGGAAAATTTAACAGGTTAAGAGATTTAGACTGCAATGCGTGGCTCCCATTTGGATCCTAAGTCAAACAAACAACAAGAATGTAGGACACTGTGACACTTTGAATACTGGTATATTAAAAGAGTTGGGGTTTCTTAAGCATGATAATAGTATTGTGGTTGCATTTTTTTTTAAATATTCATGCTTAAAGATACATGCTGAAATATTTTCTGAAATAAATGCTAAAATGTAGAAACTACAACAATTTGAATTTCCTTCAAGATTATATAGAAGAGGTTTGGGACAAGTGGATGGGATAGTTATTGGCCAGGAGTTGATAACTGATGGGGCCAAGTAATGAATACATGGGGTTTTTATATTCTAGTTTTATATATATTTTAACCTCTCCAGAAAGAAAGTTATATATACGCTAAAATTAAAAATGCAACGTAAGGACAGTATTAATCATCATTACATTATATAGCAAACCATCCCAAAACTCATTGGCTTATGACAGGAGGTATTTTTTTCTTACTGCTGAGTCTTTGGGTTAGCTAGGGGTTGACTGATAGAGGCAGATCTTTCAGGCTACGTGTTGAATTCAGATCCAAGTTACGTGTTTTCATTCTGGATACCCAGGCTGAAGAGGCAACAGATGTTAAATGCATGCTACTCTCAGGTCACAAAAGTGCCATCAAAATCAAAACAGTGCATTTCAAGCTTCTGCTTATGGCCAGATTTAAGCTCCTCCTTCTAAGAAACCATGGCAAGGGTATAGATACATTTCTATTCAAGGAAAGTGAAGAACTGAGACCAATAAAACAGTCTTGTGGTCTGAAAATGAAAGTTAAGGAAATGAAAGTTAATTTCCCAGGAATGGATGAAAGAAAGAAGGCCTAGCAGACTAATTCAGGAGTCCTAAAATTGACTAATAAAAGTCCCAGAAAGAGAGAAGACAAAAGAGGAAAATTCCTTTTTTCCCATAATTTTTCTCAGAGTTGGGGGTGGGGGGTGGGGTCTAAATTGGAAAGGTTCTAACACATCAAGTTTCAGAATGTCAAAAGTAATGGAAGATCCTGTTTCCAGATGTGGGGGAAAGGGCACCAAAAAAGGAGACTCAAACTGACATCTCCTAACTAGGTTGTCATTTTCATTCCTTGTTAAATGCTGTTTGTTCTGAGACTATGATTTTCATCCTTTGTGAAGATTCGATTTCTGGTTAGTGAAGCATTAACTTTGATATCTTTGTACCAATACTTGGCCCATACAGAACTGACCAGACCTTCAAAGTCAGCATTTTGAGCCTTTCTACATTATGCAAATTACCCAGGGAAGCAAATGAATTCTTTAAATAAAGTTTTACACAGACTGATTTTAACAAAAATCAGTTTATCAGGTCAACTGATAAGCACAAAAAAAAATGCATCCCCCAAAAGCCAGGATATGGTTGCAATAGATCTTAATCCGGATTCTGTAAGGATAGAAATGTGTATACTGCCATTAGAGCCAACCAAAGTTTTGTTTGGGGATTTTAGGTTTTGTAATGTTTTAGGTAAGTTTATAATACAAAAAAAAAGTTCCTCATTAAATATACCTTCTTATTATCTCTGAAATTTTTTTTAAGCTCACTGAAAACTGAGGCTAATTTGGAAGTTTTGAAGTCAATACCTAGTGAAAAATTAATGATTGAAACTGGTAAGTTTATGCTTTTTGAACTTTCATTTTCATATTAAACCATACCAAAACAGAGCTAGACAAAGTTAAATATCTTAAAGACGCTCAATCAATCTCAACAATTATACTTTTCAGAAAACCTTTGAGGTTTTTATTAACAGAAAAGTATCCAATCAAGTTTCTCAATTTTAGAAGTTTGACTAAGCCAAGCACTTAAAAATGGGATGTCAGAATATGTGGTGACTAAGGAGGTTATAAATATTTTATTAAACTAGTAGTCTTATTTCACCTCAGGGTTTCAAAATCTTCAAAACATTTTTTTACATAATGTCATCTTTGTAATGGCTTAATTCTACAATACTTTTCAAGTACATAAATTTAAATCAAACTGGTTTAGTCAAAGAATTTTAGAAATTAATCTGTTGCCTCTTAAAACAAGGTTAAAAGCTAAAAATTTTACCTAGCCCTGAACTTAAGGCTTTACTTACATATATGGACTTTTTAGTAAAGTCAAGACTAAGCCATTCTGAAGAATCAGGTTTATTTCCTTGGAGAGTCAGTGACAAATTATTTTATTAAAAGCACAATGCTTGTAAAATGTGTAAATTCTGGGGCGCCTGGGTGGCGCAGTCGGTTAAGCCTCCGACTTCAGCCAGGTCACGATCTCGCGGTCCGGGAGTTCGAGCCCCGCGTCAGGCTCTGGGCTGATGGCTCAGAGCCTGGAGCCTGCTTCCGATTCTGTGTCTCCCTCTCTCTCTGCCCCTCCCCCGTTCATGCTCTGTCTCTCTCTGTCCCCAAAATAAACGTTGAAAAAAGAAATTTTTTAATGTGTAAATTCTTACAATTCTTTATTAAAGAAAGAGGTAAGTGAATAATCCTAGTATTGAAAGCCACTGTTTTCCATTCAGGAGAGGCAAATAGAGGTTTAACTTTTTTCTGGTTATAATTGGTGTTCTTTTAGCTTTCTTTTTTAAAAGTATGTCATACACCAACAGTAATGTTAGCAGAAAAAAAATAAGATTCCTAAAAAGCAATTAAAATTTTAAAAATGCATTTAAAAATTTGTAGAGTTCAAGGTTTAATCTTGTGCTTAGATTTTTTTTGCTTTCAATCATAGCTTGTATTTAGGAATTTACATTTTTTGTTTGATAACGTTCATTACAAAAACAGTAATTTGAGGGGCGCCTGGTGGCAGCTCAGTTAAGTGTCCGACTTCGGCTCAGGCCACGATCTCACAGTTCGTGGGCTCGAGCCCCGCATCGGGCTCTGTGCGGACAGCTCAGAGCCTGGAGGCTGCCTCAGATTCCGTGTCTCCCTCTCTCTCTCTGCCCTTCCCCTATTCTCTCACACAAAAATAGACATTTAAAACTTTTTTTAAAAAATCAGTAATTTGAAAGGTAAATCTCTGAAGAGACTTCTTTCTTTGCTCAACTCCAGATGCACCTTGGTGTGGAGTGAAAAGTACACATGCTGGGTCAAAATATGTAAAAACTTCGTTTCCTACCAAAAAGAAGTGGGAAAATGGGCACTGTGTGAAAGACAGGAATGAACCCTGCCATATAATGTAAGTATTTTGTTTTCTTGGTCTTCAGAACACTAAAGTCAACTACCAAATGCCACTTACAGAATGAACTCAAGGGACTAAAGTTGGGTGAAATTCAAATGAAGTTCAGCTCAAAGGCCACCATTTTGAAAGGATTTGGAAGGATTTGCACTAAGTTGCTCTGTCTCTGCCCCTCTTCATATCATTTCAACCTCTCAGCTCAATAAAAGTGGTTATATTACAGCAGTAAGAACTTCATGTGATTTTGGTCATTTGTCCTTTTGTAGGAAAGGCAGAAAAGATTCTCATACTGCTTCCTGGCTGATGGTTATAAAAATGCACTCTTAGCAGGAGACCTTTTTAATGGTATCTGTATTTTAAATGAATTGACAACCTGAATAAACCTAAGAAGTAACACATTTCTTTGAGCCCCTGAACAAAAGGGCAAGGTATAGAAAGGATTTCCTTTTTCTACCCCAAAAGGAGAAAAAAAAATTCAGAATTAGTTTTTGATTATAATACATGTAGCATGTGAAAAGAAGGGCTGTTTACCCATCTAACTGTTAAGGAGCTATAGAGCATGTAACTTACAGGCTAACTTTATATCATTTTAATGGGCACATCCAGTTTTTGTTTGCATAAGCTGATAATTTAAATCTAGACTGTATCAATCTAGTATGGTTTACCAGTTCAGGCAATTGAACTGTTAATTTTAGGTTGTAATAATTCCTTTCATATACATTTTTAAGTAGCTTTTAACAGGTAAGTGTATCAGATAAAATCTAAAATGCAGCAGGCAGAAAAGTGGAAAATTATTCTACAAAAATAATACTGGAAAGATTTTCCTTTGTTAACATTCTGTTGTTGGCAAGGATTTTAAAACCAAATGTTTTAAAACCCATAGGCTGAGGAATACATTTAAATCCTGGCTAGTAAAGAATCACTTGTAATTTTTATAAAATGCAGCTACCTGCAGATTGTCAGAAGACAATTATTTCTGAATCTTTCGGAGATTTAAAGAGACACTAGAGACAACAAACTGGTATTTTTCCAGCAGCCAGCTTAGAGGAAGTATTGGCCAACGGGGATCCAAGTCAGTTTTCTATACTGCCTTAATGTTAAGTACAGTATAGCTCTGGACCTAGGTTACACATCTGTAAAACAAAATTCTGTGGTCTTCCAAGTGCAGACTGTTAAGCAAGAAAGCTGGAGTCTCAGCTGCAATTATGAATACCAGTTGAGGAGGCTGAGCTTGGGAAAGCCAGCATTTACAAACTGAAAGTTTTTAAACCACATTTCAAAAACACACATGCCTCTAGTCTAATGCTAATTACTAATTAATTCCTACTTAAAAAGTCATTTTTATCAATCCCATCTATTAACAGTTTTATATTTTAATTATTTTTATAGAGATCTTTTCTCCCTTTTAGATTATAAATTCCATGAAACACATTTTGAAGCTCTTGTATGTCAGGAAGGTGTAAGTTACTGAGGTTACATAGAAGAATCAAAGTCCCTGCCCGCATCCACCCAGCAGATGACAAGATACATTCTGCCAGGCACTTTGGATAAGACATTGAAGGTGTCAGACAGGAATCCTTGCCCTCCTGAAGCAAAGCAGCAGAAAGTATAATCCAAGATGTTAGTTCTGTTATAGAGGTATGAATATATGACTAGGAGCACAGGACATAGCCACTGCCTGCCTTGTGGGGAAGTAGCTTAACTAAGGTGACATTTCAACTGGTCACAAAGTGCAACTGGGAGTTAGGCCAGACCAGGACAGACGCCTTGAGCAAAGGCAGGCTGCAGAAGGGCTTGGCTGCTCAGAGGGGAAACAGTGAGTTTACTGTGACAAAAAGTAGGATGCACGGGTAAGTAATAAGTCTGGGAAGACTGGTGAGGGCTCCTGTATGCCAACCTTAGTAGTTTAGATTTCACCAGGACCCAAAGGATTTTCAGCAGGAAAATGGCAGTTGTTTTTAAAACGCTGTTAACATATCAGCACAGAGAAAGGACTGAAAAAGGAGATGGGTGGCAGGAACCTTACTGATTTCACACATTATGCAGCTAAGTTCTAATTCTGAGTAGTTAACAGAGGAAAGTTCTGTAGTTTACTAAGGAAATTGGGTCCTTAATGTCAATTTAAATGTTAACAGATTTGCTTTTAGCATACTTTGATCTAGATAATAAAAATTTAGTCTATATTAAGCGAAGCTTTTGTGTTACGATTATGTACTTTTTAAAAAATTCCAGTAAGTCTCTAATCTCTGTCCCTAATTCCTTTAGTTGCTTATATTTAAGAAACCCATAGCAGGGACAAAAAACTTAACACAAAGAATATTTAAATGTTTAATTTGGACTTTAGAACTTTCTGGTTCATGTATAAAAACATTACATATAGTACGGCTAGAGAACACTCATGATGATGATTATTCTAGGCAGAGAAACTGAAAGATCTGACACCCAGGCTGTTCTTGATCGTGCAGGGAAAAAGTACAGAGGAGAAAGCACGTCTCCCTCCCCCCTCCCCCAATAACCATGCATTATTCCAAGTAAATAACTTGTAACTTCCTTTGCGGTCACTGTGCTAATGATGATGCAGCAATTTCCTGCTGTCCTTTGAGACTAATTCTCTTAGCAGAGGTGCTCAAACTTTGCTCTACCCACAATGCCACCCACCTTGCGACTCAGCACACATGTACGTATAAAACCAAACAAAAATGAAACAGTACTTCCCTTATTAAGTGCAATGTACTTTTCCTTTTCTTACAATTTTCTGAAAATTCATCATGACGCACTAATGAATGCATAACGCCTTACGGTTTGAAAGAACTCGTCGTCTTCACTGGGTTAGTTCCATTAATTTGTGGTAGACATGATATGGGCTGGTTTTAGAATTTATTTGAGCCTGGTCCTTGTCTCAACTTACCCTATTTTAAATATGGCAGCAGTTCAGCCTTTCTGTTGAAAACTTTATAGCTGGTTAAAGCTTGTTATGTTAAAGGTGCTAGTACAAGAGCTTCCTTTGCATGGATGAAGAGAAAACCTTTAAAACTGAGCAGGTACTTGGAAATAACCATCCATTTTTGTTTTCTCTTTTAGTCAAATACTGGAGATAATGTCAGCAGTGAGAGAGCAGGATCCACTGGAATTAGCCAATACACTATATAACAACACCATTAAAATCTTCTTTCCTGACATGTAATTAGCATGTCCTTTCCATTTTCCATCATGTATGTAAAATTTCACGGTAAACCTTACTAAAGGACTGAATAAAGAAATGCTCTGGAAGTTGAATGGAAAGTTATTGTATGTTACTGCACACCATCTCCCTCATTTTTAATCCATAAAGTCAGATCAAAAAATTTTTAATGTCAACTAATGTCTTAGTTTACATCAATGAAAACTCCCAAACATTTCATCTTGTAATCTCTTCCAGAGTCTGAAAGGACAATTTTATGTCAACGCTGCAAACACAGAATGGCCAATAAGCATACTGGGTTTTTGTTTTGTTTTGTTTTTTTACATCAAAATTAAACAAGTAGCACATTCTGGTTTATATCCCAAAGTTTAGTTGAGATAAACCTGTTTCTCAACTCTTACACAATCTCTGAATCATGACTTTCCACCCCAGCTCCACAAGGGGCTGCTCTCAAATTTCAGGAAAGTCTCTTCCGGCAGCCTATTTTGCCTTTGTTTTAAAATACCCTAGGTATAGCTTTTATCCTCTGGTCCAAATTACTTTATTTCTTTCACGTAATGTGGTTTCCTCTGATTTGCATTTTCTTCCTCCGATCCATTTTAAAGAAAAACTAAGGTCCACAGTTAGATACTTTCATATGCTTTCATTGAGGAATCTTTGGCACAGTTGATGCACTGTATTATCATTACATCTATTAAAAAGCTAGTTGTTCAAATTTTGTCATAAAAACGTGAAAACATTTTATTCTATGTACAACAATGTACACAAATTTAAACAGGTCACCAAAGAGACCAGAAGTAATTAAAGAGGTATATTTACAGTAGCACATCACAGTAAACGGAAAACCATTCACAGATTCAACATGGATACTGTTTTTGTGCTTGGTTACACACTGAAGTGAAGCATATTACTCCATTTTGGATGAACTGAATTTTAAACAAATACCTCAATGATTAGCAAATGCTATTTTAATCAGTCAGTATCATCATTAATAAACTCGTCAGCCGCAGGGCCTGTGTGTTGCTGAATCGCTCCATTTCTTTCTCTTTGAACATCATCATCACAATCTGTACTGTCCTCTTCGTTCAATTCCCTGTCAGATTCAGCAGCAGCTTCCCTTATAGCTTCCTCTGGATTTTCATTCGGTGCAATAAATCCATTGTTGTTAGATACATTTGAGTTATCCTTAATGTCATCTTCGATGTACACTTTTTGATGGCACATTGGACAAGTGTCTTGAATGTACAGCCATTTCCGAAGGCAAAGTGCATGGAAATAATGATTACATGGCGTGATGCGAGCAGATGTCGTAAACTCATGATAGCAGATTGCACATACATCATCTATCTCTTGTAAGCGGCTCCCTTTTATTTCAGGAAGTGAATTAATTTTCTTAACAGCAGTCCTACGATTCATGAATGTCTTCCAGCCATTTTTTGCTTGTAAGTAGATGTTAAAATATGCATGTAGACACATCATACAAGCCCGAATTTTACTTCCTGACTCAAACATCATAGTGTAAGCCCCATTTCCAAACATTACTACTCCAAATATAAATTCAATAATATTGCCTGTTGAACGAACATAGTAGACATAATCATCAAGCTTTTCCCAAAGGACATTATAGTAGCCGTCAATCATGAATAATGTATAAACAGTGAGAGAAACAATTACTTTTAAGCAGAGCTCCACACAAAAGGCTGTAACTGCAAACAACCACGTATTTAGCGCATAGTGATGCCAAAGCACGTAACTGAGTAAAACGGGAAGAATAAACAGGCAAGCTGAGACAAAGAGCACAGGAAAATGTCTACGAAAAGATGACACATGAGAGGCACTGAGAGACATTAATACAGGGTCTGTCATCCCATGGATGAAATGCAGGACTGCAGTTAATAAAAGGCACATGTTTCTACTTAAGCGAATAAGTCTCTCTTCTGGTCTTAGCCCACTTAAACCAGTCTGAAGAGCCAAAATAAAAAATAAAACAGGTGCTACGAAGCCAAGTCGCCTGTCATCCTCTTCAGTGGATCCAATAAAAGCCAATATTCCAAGGCCCAAATAATGGGCTATTGAGGAAATTACAGCACTCATGCCCAGTACAGTTAGTGTAGAATCACATCCACTAATTATAAGATTGCAAATGAGGTCCCAGAAATCATCCCAAGAAATAAAGAAGGAATCAGTTTCATTTGCCATCCTTAAGATGTACATCAACACCGTAGCCTGAGCTGTAATTCTTGTTAGCCAGAAGACTCTCAGTATATCTGGAAAACGAATCCTCTTCCATGTGTCCTCCATTAATAACTGTAATCCATAAATTCGATACATGTGCCTCACTAAGAGATAAACATATCGTGTAGAATAATAAAACCACTTAAGTTTCACTACCAAGACAAGCACTGTGTTTAACGTGAGAATCAAGGAAGAAGTAAAAACTAAAGTCTCTCGGATGTGTAATGGCAGCTCTGTGATCAGGCCTATTACAGGAACTAAGAGATCCAAAATAATTAATTGTGAATAGATGGAATGGATCTGCAGTAGTGTAATATATCCAATGCCCAAGGTCAGCTGGAGAACGATGAGTGCCATCCATAGTGAGGGCCCTTTGCGAGGAAGCAGCTCAATTCCAAAAGCTGATGTGTTGTAGGCACCATAGAAGTCAATGTGCAAAGAAGCATAATAATTTACCAACACTGAAGTTGCAGCTAATAGAAAGGCCGAACTGTACATGTAAAACTTGAAAAGTGATCGTTGTGACAAGATCAGAACAATACTGGATACAAATATACCTAAACAAGAAAGAAAAGAAAAAAAAAAAAAAAAGAACAGGTCATTTGAACACAACATTTTTAAGAATGTTTTTGTACTAATAATTATGCCATTCTCCCCTTACTCAGGAAATATGAATATTTTCAAAGTTACGAACTTAACTAAGCCTCAAGACAATTTAGGTTTAAAGGCCAACAAAGGTTTTGTAAAGTCAGAGTTCACCAGAACAGACCAAACAATATTTTAAAAAATCTTATTCCTTTATGTTCTAATTCCCAAAGTAATTCCAGTAGTACTGTATGTCCAGACCCCAAAATTATCTTCAAGATCAGTTTGTAGTGATACATTTTAATGTTTTAAAATCTTGAAAGAACATATCCTTTATAATTTCATAATCACTAAAAATATTTAAAACAATTCCATTATCTTAAAAAAAATTAAGAATTAAAAATAATCAAAATGCAAATATTTGCCTATTAAACCTTAGATTCCTTTTTCTTAAAAGTCACATTTAGGAAATCAAGTTTAACTTTTATAATTACACCTAAGGCCTCCTTTTCCTCAAACAGTGAACTCCTGCTGGCTTTTATTTTTCCTGCTCCTTAAATCTGCATTCTTCCATGGGTCCAAAATCAGGGTTTTTTTTTTTTTTTTTTTTCATACTTTCCTGAAGATTTCAGAAACATCCTCCAAAGTTCTCTTTTTTCCTGTAATTACTGTATCTTTTACTACAAATAGTCAACCCTTTTTATTCTCTAAATTACAGAAGTAACATTTAGAAAACCAAAACATGTTTTAAAAACTGGTAATAAGGGGTGCCTTGGGTGGCTCAGTTGGTTGAGCATCCAACTGTTGACTTCAGCTCAGGTCATGTTTTCATCGTTCATGAGATTGAGCCCCACATCAGGCTCTGCACTATCAGTATACAGATTTTCTCGGGATTCTCTCTCTGTCCCTCCCCTTGCTCGTGCTCACTCTCAAACATTTTTTTAAAATGATAATAAAGCCCTCCCCCCACACTCTGTACGTAACCAATGTACAGTGTGACATGCATCCAGGATCATCTTTCTTTGTGCTCTGACAATTTTTTAATTTTTTTAATGTTTTTATTTTTTTTTATATTTGAGAGAGACAGAGCATGAGCAGGGGAGGGGCAGAGAGACGGAGACAGAATCTGAAGCAGGCTTCAGGCTCTGAGCTGTCAGCACAGAGCCCGATGTGGGGCTTGAACTCAGGAGCAGTGAGGTCATGACCTGAGCCAAAGTTACACACTCAACAGACTGAGCCACCCAGGCACCCCAACTCTGACAAATTTAAGTGAGATCACAATAAACATTATTGCCCAAGGTTTCAACTATGGAAACAATATCCAAATATTCACCTAGTTCCACCTCTACCTTACAACTGAAACACTCAAAATTTCTAAAACCTAACTCACTTCAAATAGTTCTTGCAATTTCCAATGTCAGTTACACGTACCATTATTCTCTTAATGGCACCTCTAGCCCCACATCCTCCAACTTTGACAGTTATTTGCCAATTCTGCTAACACCTATTATGTCCCTTTACTCAGCGACATCAACCTGTTAGCTGGTGCCTAAAAGCTCTTGTCCAAATCTATCCAGTCCATCACCAAACTGCCTTTCTTCATTTCTATGCTCCAAAGCAGTGGCTCTTGAAATTACTAGCAAGTGAAATCTACATTCCTTGTCGAAACATTCAAGGATCCAACGTGCTTTAGAGTAGCGCTCCTCCCAACACACACAGACCACCACTCCAGACTTCTTTCTCAAACATACCCCTTTCTCTGCCACAACTGCAGCTATGTTTACATTCTTCTCTTTGCTTGGTATGATGGGCTTCCCAAATCCCTGTTTGAATCCTGCCCATCCAATCGACCCATTTTCTCTGGTAGTGACTGATCTTTCAACTTACCCACAGAACTTGGGGAAACGCCCAATACTCCTATACTACCTGATGTTGTAGTTTGTAGATATCTGAGTAGGTCATCTACCCTGCTATACAATATATTCTTGGTAGCAAGCAAGGTTCCTACCTTGCACATCTATGGATCCTAAGATATTCTGCAGAAAATAAATACAATTTTTTCATTGTTCACTGAAGTCACATTGGGGAAATATTTCTGCTGCGTTCTAGATTATATTTGTAAAGGTAACCGCAAAATACAGCCCACCTGGAAACTGAAACCTATGGAAAGGTAAGACAAAACTGAGAAACCAGAGCTTGGAGTACAGAAAAAGTGGCCAACGCCAAAAACATCATCTACCCACCTTATTTCAACACGTAATCAAGAAAGACACTGCATATTACAATGGAGGCATTTTACAGTCTATTGCATGTAAAAAAGCAAGGGCTCGTTCTCCATGATGGCTTTGCCTACGAACTTAAAATTTATCCTGTGCTCACGTGTCAGATTATTCGTGAAAAGGAGAGAAGGGCACAATCACCTGAAAGACACATACATGTCTGCACAAGAACCACCTAATTCCCGGAGCAAGTGGTCACTGATAATCTCCCAAAGAGCTGACAGGTGGGAACAGGCCCTTTCACTAGAAAATGGGTTTTTGGGTTGGATTAGAAACATTTTTCATGTACGGTACAGGAAACAGAATTTACTCACCCACTATGTGTAATCTTACTTTTTCTATGTGAAAAAAAAAAAAAAAAAGGTATTTTTCCTGAGACAAAACTTAACCTAATCTCCTAAAATAAGTCAAAATAAAACCCAAATAACTTCAGTCCTATTTTATGCCACTTAAAATGGAGAAAGCCAAACAGGGACTATAAATTATTTTTGTCAACTTGCTATCCACAAAATGGTAAATTAATCTTTACCTGTGAATAACCATGAACTCTGTTGTAATTTATAAACCAGTCCTTTTTATTCTAACAGCTCTCTTCCTTAAAGCTTATTTTTATACACAAATGAAGGAATGACTGGATTTTTACAAATATTTCTGTAGAAACAGTGCTATTTTGCTTCATGCAAATGTATCAAAGGAAAAAAGGGGGAGATGATGGCCAACGTAGTGAGACTATACTCCAAGTCTGGATGCGCCCCAGCAAGTAACAGTAAGAAACTGCTACTTTTCGTGATTAAAATTATACTCCAGGATACAATAATGACAAAACATTTCAAGAATAATTTAAAATTATTTTAATTCCTACCCAAAGTTTGCATGTAAGGTTCTTACAGTTTTCTTTTATGCTCATGTTCCTATGTATGGAATGTAGGAAAAATCAGCTCTCATCTCACAGAAAAAGCCCACGTGCCAAGTAACAAGTCTCTCAAGTAACATTCCCTCTTATGGCCTTTTAACATTGAAATAATACCAAAGTTTGTTGCATTTCTACAACTTCAGACATAAAACTCTTGGTATTTATCCTGAAGGCCTAAGAAAATTAAGCGCAGGGGTAGATTTCTCATTAGGATTTAAGAGTAACCTGAAGAAGCAATCAAGACTCTATATAAATGCTACTTTATGAAGAAAAATCACCTTGGACACTGGAGATCAGGGATCTCAGTACCCAGTGATTAGAGTTCCACTGAAGTTCTCACAGTAGGAAAAGAGCCAAGTATCAAAATCAATTCAGGAGCTTGGAAGATACATACAAACTCTATTCATGAAAGAGTTCAGGGCCTTTTCAACTTGATTACCAAAATAAGCAAACAAAACAAACACTGCCATGCATGGCGCACAACAAAGTGTTTAACCCCTTTAGGTATAAAGTCCATTCATACCTTTAACCCTGTCTAGAAACTGAGGACTAAAAACTGGAAGGAAATAAGACATAACATTTATAACTCTCCAGATATCTTTAAATATCTTTTAAACACAATCTGAAGAAAACTATGGAAAAACATTTAAATGCCTAACAAAGTAAAGAATGAACAACACAGAAATGTCATGATTACCATAATCCAAAGAGAGTCCCAAGCAATAAAATGTAGACCAAGTAAATAAAATATCTTGAAATGTTAATCTGTAGGTATACTTGATAAATAAACGAGAGCATAAAGAAAGTATTTCTACAGAATTCTCATTTGGGGTTTAAAAGGGTATTCTAGGGGCGCCTGGGTGGCGCAGTCGGTTGGGCGTCCGACTTCAGCCAGGTCACGATCTCGCGGTCCGTGAGTTCGAGCCCCGCGTCGGGCTCTGGGCTGATGGCACAGAGCCTGGAGCCTGTTTCCGATTCTGTGTCTCCCTCTCTCTCTGCCCCTCCCCCATTCATGCTCTGTCTCTCTCTGTCCCAAAAATAAATAAACGTTGAAAAAAAAATAAAATAAAATAAAAGGGTATTCTAAGTCTTTTATTAATAAGAAAACTAAATTTTTGCTTCTAAACTAAGATTTTTAACGTTTTTATTAAAAAGAAATGTGAATATAATTTTTTTAAAGTCAAAAGGTATGGGTATAAAATGAAGAGTAAACAAAGTTTTGCATAAGCAAACACACATTCACGAACTCATTCTTTTTGTTTCTTATCCAAAGAGGATGTCATTGTAATAGTGGAGTTTTTATTATCTTTTTTAAAAATTGCATTTCTGATTACTTATCAAAGAGGGCATCTTCCGATTTATTGACCATGTTTCTTTCTCTGTGAATTGCCAATTTATCTTTTGACCATTTATCTATGGAGCGGTTTTTCCTTCTTGAATTGTAGACATTTAAAAATATTCTGGCTACAAATTCTTTATCAGTTATCTGTAATGCAAATATCTTCTGCAGGTATGTGGCTGATCTTTTCACATTTCTGCTGCTGCCTTTTGATTGACAGAGGTTTTTAATCTTAATATTGTTGGATTTACCAATCTTTATTTATACATTTACTTTCATACATTTTTAAAGAATTTCTCCCTTACTTGAAGGTTAAAAAAACTCTATATTCTCCTATATTTTCTTCTACAAATTTTTAAAGTTTTGCTTTTCACATTTAGGTATTAATCCACCTAAAACTACTTATATATTGATGTGAGGTATGGACCCAGTGTAATTTTTTCCATGTAACTAAATGACCACTACCTGAATAGTCTGTATTTACCTCAATGTACGTACTTCAATTCTACCTCTGAAACACATCAAGTTTCTCTATATACATGGATGCTCTGTTTCTGGGGTTTCTATTCTGTGCTATTGGTCTATTTATCTATCTCAGTGATTCTCAGCTAGGATCAGATTTTGCCCCAACCCCACTTCCCCACACCCACACCCAGCATTTGGTAATATCTAAATGCCTAGAGACATTTTTAGCAGTCACAAAAGGAGGAAGAGGGATGCTAATGGGTATGTAATGGGAACAGGACAAGGATGCTGCTGAAAATCCTATAATTCACAGAAGAGCAACCCTCCCCAATGTCCCCCCCCCCCCCAAGAATTATCCAGTCCAAAACATCAATAGGGTTGCTGTTGAAAATCCCCAGTCTATCAACATTACTATTGCTTCACTGTTTTTTCACTTCAAAGGTTTTCTGAGTTCTTTCTATACCACCAAAAATACCTATCTCATTCTTTTCAAAAACTTCATTTTATGTCTAAACCTAATATAAAGAACAGATTCCTTTTAGATATTTAGATTACCTAAGTTAGATATCTAATAGATATTTAGATCAACAATTTGTTATTACCAACAATGCTGCCATGAAAATCCTTTCCCATAGTCTTGCACAAGTGCAATTATATCATTAGGTCAAATTCTTAGAATTGGAATTGAGTCAAAAGATGTATGACGGATTTCAAGAGACAGAACCAAATGGCTTTACACAGAAGTGACAGCATACCAAAACTGTATAACTTTATTTGAACTTTGTATATAGTATAACTTTTATTTGAATGCTGAACTCTTCACCAGTCTGGTAACTTAAATCTTGTTGCCTGCGTTTCTTTAACTGTAAATGTGGCTGAGTTTCTGTTTTTTGTTTTTGCTTACTGACCATCTGCATTTCATTTATTGGAAACTACTTTATCTTGGGCCCATTCTTCTCTGGGAGTTTAAGTTTTTCTTTAAGTAAGTCTTTTCTTAAAAGTAAAACTTTTATTCAATCTTATACAGTGTGAATACTTTCCCCTCAGTTTGTCATTTTTAAGAATTTTTTAAAAAAGAGTTTTGTCACAAAAAAAGTCTTCCATTTTTATGCGCTCAAATTTATCAATTTTTTCCTTGTAACTTCTGGGTTTCCTTGTGTTTAGAAAGGCCTTTCTACTTCAATGAATTATCAGTACATGAGTAATACTATCAAACTCGTCTGCTTGCGTTTTCTGCCTTGGATTTAGATTTGCTAATTCAGCATTATGCCGCACTGGGTTGCATTTCATTTAGCATTTAACACCTCCTAAGAATAGCTTAATATTCTTAAATACTCCATATGCTGTGATTCGTATTTTTTGGATCTCCAAAATGAGATGCTTTATATTCTAATCTGCTGAAATTCTTGTATTAGTTGGATACCAAATCAAGTGCAGTGGTGGTATATTTTTGTAGGAGAGGAGTAAATTTTTCAGACCAGATATAAAATTGGTAATGCTTTCTAGAGAATAGATTTCCATGTTTACAATTCCATTTTAAAGAAAAAGATGAGATTTGACAAGTTTTGAGATTTACAGACAGTAGTATTGAGAGGTCAACAATTATTAAAAAAAAAAAAAACAACTAGCTCGAACAATTAATTTCAACTATCCTCTGGTAGCTTTTACACACAAATCTGTCACTTTCAGTAACAACATAAGCTGCCTCATTGAATGGGCCTCAAAAATTGAAGACATTTGTTTTCATTCAGGGTAAATCTTTAGCAACAAAACCAGTTTTTAAGAATTTTATCATTCTGGGGTGCCTGAGTAGTTCAGTCGGTTAAGCGTCTGACTTTTGATTTCAGCTCAGGTCATGATCTCACAGTTTGTGAGATGGAGCCCCATGTTGGGCTCTGCGCTGACAGTGCTGAGCCTGCTTGAGGATTCTCTCTCTCTAAAAAATAAACAAACATTTTTTAAAAAAAGAATTTTATCATTCTCACAAGTATGAAAAATTAGCAAATTACACTGGTATAACGTAAGTAGCAGTCCAGGTGATAGATGTGGAAAATAGGTTGTATTTCTTACAAAGTGTGAACAAAAAATTGTGGGTACAAAGCACCAAAATTTCACTGAGGCCGTCAAAAGACCAAAATATCTAACAGTATGGTCTTAACTGAAGCATTATTTTTTTTTTTAAAGCTATCAAGCTTATTAATAGCTAACACTTAGATAGCCTTTCCTAGGTCCAGGTACTGTTCTAAGAGCTTACATCCTAACTCACTTACCATCCTTAACATCCTGAGACAGACCATCACTGCCCATCTTTAAAAATGTTAAGAAAAGGGAGGCACAGCGCAGTTAAATCACTTGCCTGAGGTCACATTCTTTAACTTGCCAAATACAGCTTCCATGATTTACCATAAAAATACCCATGGGTTACAAAGAAAATACCAAAATTACTGTTCAGGGTTCTTAAACTACACATGATTTAATTAAGGAAAATACTCCCTTTTCCTTAAAGCTCCTTAGCCTAAAGCTCAACTCTCAAGAGCACTGCCTTTAAGCACCTGGTCTCAAAGGGCTTCTCAAAAGGATACGAAGTTGCAGGTCAAAAGAACATTCAAGGCAGTGGCTACACCATTTGCCAAAGAATACATGAATCCCCTCAAACACAGCTGTTTTGTTTTTTGGTTCTTGTGGCCTTTTTTTTCTTTTTGCTCCACCATGACCTCCTCTTAAAACAGAAGTGACGAAGGTCATCCCTGTAGTTATATTCGGTGAGTTTCCAAAGCAGCACTTGGGTTATCCCAAAATTGATAAAGCTCCTTGGAAGTCTGTTAGCTTCTGTTCTCTCTCTAGCAAGCTCTCTCTCATCCTATGGGGTTGAGGAACAAAAATGGTAATTCTTCTCACTTCTCAGTCTCTTGATGCCAAAAAACGGCACAGATCTTGCCCGCATGCATATCCCTAACTAATGTGGGTGGGTATGGCAGGGAAAGAGGGCTGGTAGTTGATCAGGCTCAGCTGGAACCCCTAAGTAACTATACCGAGTTAAGTAAGAGCCTATTAATCTATGATCTTGATGAATGGCTTCTAACTGGCAGAAATAAAATGCCATCCCAACAGGCCCCCCTTACGAATTTCACTTTAACTGAAATCACTTTTATCTACGAGTACCAAAATGAGGCAAAATATGTTGAGCATAAACCATTAAAACCACTTAATGCTCTTTTTGAAGCTGAGGTATAACTGACATATAACACATTAGTTTCAGGTGTAGAACATGATGATTCCATATTATATGCACTGTGAAATCACACAGCTCCCTTTTTGCCACATATAATGAGGGCATTACACTTTTGTAATGGTAAGTAGCAATGACTGGGATCAAGTAGCTGGTGGGTTACTGAGAAGTCTTGTGCTAAAGAGCATCACTGTCCCATCTGTTAGTTTTAGATCTAACGTACGATCACTACTATACCACTCTGTATCTGGATAGCAGCTGTATAGAGGAGAAAAGTGAACCACCCTGGATGTCAGAAGATTTTTCAGCCCAAGCTCTGGCAACCACTTAGTATCAAAATCAAAAACACTTAGTCTCTATGGACCTCAGTTACCTCATTTAAAAAATGCGATTAGCACCATCCACCTCTGAGGGATGTGTAAAGTTTAGGTTAGATAAAAACAGTGAAAATGCTTTACAAAAATAAAGTACCAAACAAATGTAAAAGGTTATTGCCAATAATAAAACTCAACACTTTTTTCCCCCCCTTTTGGAGGAATAAACAAGCAACAGATGGTTCCTAATTCAGAAAGTCTCGGTAATAAGGACCTCATCATCAACCCTTCATCAGCAACACTTCAAAATCACAAGCCTACTGAAAACTGATCACAAGAACTACCTCATCAACAAAATTTGCCAAGTTTCAGCTGCTTTAGAAAAAAAATGTTATGCATAAATGCTTCTCACACTGGTAATGCAAGTAAAGACGGGGGATGAAACAGGATATTGTTAACACTCCATTCATTTACAACAAAGGCAGTGATTTTCAGGAGTCTCGGAAAAGTCTCCTCACTTTCTAGCCATTTTTATAACGATTTTCAATACCTTCTCTATTCATGGAAAATGCTAAGACTCGTTACAAGTATCGCTGTCTTCATGAGCATTTTTGGTAATCGTTTCAAGGTTTGACATTCGAAACCCTGTCTCCTACGTTTGGGTGTCATTTCCCGCAGACACTTCATGATCATGTGGGCCCGGGGATACAGAAGTGACAACATACGAGTGCTCTGTATTTTGGAGAGGGGGAAACTGAGGCCCGGGCCTTGGCACTACAAGTCCAAGGTCACACACGGCGAGATGGGGCAGAGTTGCTGTTTTTCCAAGGCTGTCGCAGGAGACGCGGCGAGCCAGTACTCATTCCCCAAGAGAAACAGCAGGCAAAGAGCCGCATGCTCACACATCCATGCTTTCTCCCCACCCTCGGGTGCAAAAATGAACGGAGGGCTGACTCTTGACGAGGACTGCTCCGCTGTCAACTCTGAGTCAAGTGTCATCTCCTCCCCTCTCCCAGCCTGCAAAGATGCCTCTGTTGGGAAAGAAACTGGTTCTCACACATACACACACTACCCACTGACTGCGCGCGGGTGCCCGCTCCCTGCAGCACGTCTCGGCCCGCACAGCCGTCCTGGGACGCAAGCTACCCGGTTCCGCTTACCAAGAAGCCGGAGGAAGATCTGGAGCCCGATGCAGAACCGGCTTTGGCTGGAATCGTAGTAGGAGTTGAAGATGGCGTCGATGATGTAGAGGCAGGGCACCCGGAGCGCCACCTCGAGCGCCGCCCAGACCTGCTGATGGGCCATCCGCACCTGCTGCTGCGGGGGCCCCACCGCCGCCATGAGCCGCTGCCACACCGGGGCTGGGCGAGCCGGGCAGGGCCGCGCGGGGCAGGGCCCGGGACCACGGCCAGGGGCGGGGGCTAAGGCGGGCGACTCCGCCCCCGCCCTCCCTCCTCTCCGGTCTGTCTCACCGCCTGCCCCGCCGCCCGCTCGCGTCTCTCGAGCTGGAGCAGGCGGCGGAGGCTCCCGGGAGGCCTCGGGGTGTCTGTGTTTCCGGCCGGCTAAGGTCTGGCTCCTCCTCCCTCCAACGCCTCCCCCGCCCGCGGAGCCACCATCTTGACCTCGCCCGCCTGCCTCTGCCGTTGCTGCTGTTTGGAGGCCAGGAGGCTGCGTCCGCGGTCACGCGAGACCGCAGGGCCCGCGCCGCCGACTGCGTCATAATCCGGCGTTAGGGGCGCTCCCCAGACCGTCATCACGCGCGGCGTAGCGAACGTCTCGCCGCGTTGCCATGGTTTCCGCCCACCTTCGCGGCTTTGGCGCCACCGGGTGGCGCAGGCGCTCTCCGGCAGCCGCGCCCTCCTGCCTGAGTGGCTTCCTCACGGGAGGCGGTGGCAGCGTCGGTTCTGCGAGGGACTCCATGCTTCCGTGGGCGGAATTATTAGCCGCTTCGTTCTAACCCATTAAACGTCCCATAAACGTGGTTCAGAGCTGTTTGGGAGGAGGAGAGCAGAGGGCGCCGCCCGCCGGACCTACCCCACCCCGCCCGGAGGCCGGTCTGAGGATGGCATTTTCCAAGCAAAATCTCTGCAAGGCCGCCCGGGGTCCTGCTGGAGCGTCGCTGAGCGCGCTCTGTGCTGCGGCCGTGCGACGTGGCAATGAGCTGGCGGTGGTAGGCGCTGCCAAGGAAAGCATCCCTCTCATCTCTTGCGCATCACCTTCCGTGTCTTCTACCCGACTGGACAGAACTGAGGACACCCATCGGCCGCACTTTGCGAATGTCAAGGGCCACTTGTGATTTAAGGGCGAGAACCCAGGGCTCTGTCTGTGTTTCTGGCCTTTGAGGTCCGCACACTCAGGCAGTCCCTTCTTTCCTCCTCAGGGAAGAAGCCACACTTCTGTTTTTGTAGGGGATCAGAATGTGCCACCCCAAAACATGCCACTTTGACACAAAGATAATTTTGAGCTGAAGATAGCAGAGAAACAGCAGAAGCTTAAAAATTTTTTTTTAAGATCCCTGCCCGCCCTCCTCACTGCCCCCGTTCGCCTAAAAGGCAGGACATAAATTTCTATTTGTAAAGGTGCCTCCCTCTCCCTTACCAAGAAGAGGGCAACTCAGACTTTCAGTGACCTGCAAACCTTAACTAAATGAACCCTTATCTTCCATTCGTTTCCTCCATTACGTTTTTACCTTAGCAGTCTGCTGTCCCTGAAAGCCTAATCGCCTTTTCTTTTGTCACTTCTCTACAAAATTATTCTTTGTTAATACATTAAACCCCAAATTGTAGGCACGCTTTGAGTCATTCACCACTTAGTTTCTCGCATGGGTATGTGCACTCACGGGTTAATAAACTGCTTCTCTCTTGTTGATCTCTCTTTTGTCAGTTTAATTTCCAGGTCCCAAGTCACAGGACGTGGGACCACGAAGGAAGGTCTTTTTCCCTCCCTACACTTTCTTGCCTATCCATGTAATTAATGTAATGTGGTCATTCTTATTTTTCTGTTCCTTCACCAGCAAATGAGAGTGTAAATTGGGCCACAGTCTGCTTTACTAACTCAGCCATCTTAAATTAAGGGGGATCAAAAACAAAAACAAAATTTTAAAAACCTGGCTCATTTAGGATCCTAGCCCAAACTGTGCTCTGCTACCCGTCTGTACAGAGCTCTGCGTGGGTGACTATCCTCTATTAAAAACCCTCCAGAGGAAAGGTGTATAAAACTCCAACACCCCCTTTCTCTGGGTGGAGTTAGGTGTGGTAGGAAGATTGATTCATACCCAAACTCCTTACTCCAGTCTCATGTTTTTAACCTGTTGTTGTTATCCCCCACAAATAATGACTGCCATCTATCTAGTGCTGTGTACTGGGCACCACGGGGACGGTTTTACATTTTACTTAAATCTTTGCATCAGCCTTTTTGGGGTATTATCTCTGCTTTAGAGAGGAGGAAACTGGGGCTTAGATCAGTTATCCAAATCACAAAGTATGTATGTAAGTAGTAAGCTAGAATGGCCATAGCTAGTAGGAGTCAAACCAAGGATTAGAACCCAGGAAGCTTAGAACTTCAGGCATCTTTGATTCCTTCCTCTTCACACCCACAGCCAATCTGCAACCACATTGTATCCACCTGTCTCCTTTGTATTCCCCTTTCTGTTGTCACTGCCACAATCCGAACCCAAGATCCTACTGGAGCTTGCCTGATTCACTGCAATATCCTCATTATGTTATTATGATCACCACTTTTCCTATAAATCAGTCTGTTTACCTCTGCCAGGTTAATTTTCCTAAATTGCACACCTGGGGAATAAACTTGTGGCGCTGACAAAATTCCCAAAGGAAAGCAAACTTGGTAAGATGAGAGGATTATTAAGGTTTATATAGAAAACCTCAGAGACGTAAATTAGCTTCTCAACTCACCTGTTATTCTGCCCTGACTGCAATTTAAAGCAAAAAGGGAGAAGCTGTTGTGGAGGAAAGGGTCCACAAGGACTAATCTAAAACAGGAGTGTGGTAGAGAAAGCAGCCAAGTACCAATTACATTATGATCATGCAAAATGGAGAATTAAATAATGTATGGGCTCTCCAATTTTTATTTAAAAAGTTAAATGTAATAAATAGTAAATAAAAATCTTATAAAAATGCTTCAGCCCTTATTAATGCTTTAATGGTTTCTAATCTTAATTTAATGCACAAATTTTATTAGTTTAAGAATTTCTAATTCAAAGTAAATCCCACTCTCGGGAGCGATGGCACAGTCGTTCTCGTCTTACGTGACTTCAAGCACATCCCTTTAAGCTCTAGATCTCACTTTCCCCATCTATAAAACGAAGGTTTAAAAAGATTCTGGCAAAGTACTTTAAAATACTACCTTAAAATTAAATGTAAATTACTGAGGTAGTTTTTTGAAAACTTAGGAATTTGGGGGGGGGGGGGAGGTGGCGCCTGGGTGGCTCAATCGGTTGGGTGTCAGACTCTTGATTTCAACTCAGGTCATGATCTCATGGTTGGTGGGATGGAGCCCTGCATCAGGTTCTGCACTGACTGCACAGAGCCTGCTTGGGATTCTCTCCCCCGCCCCTCTCTCCCCCTCCCGTGCTCAGTTATCCTTGCTCTCTCTCTCTCTCAAAATAAACTTTTTTTGTTTTAAAGAAAGCTTAGGAATTTTAAAAATAAAAGATAATCTTTCAAAAGAAAAATCCCTATGTCAGTGGTGCACTTTTCTGTTTTACATTTGCCATCTCTCAAGTCTATATTCTAAGCTCAGTTTCATCATGCCTGAGCTCCAAGTGCCTGCTTACATTTTAGGGGTCCAGTCAAGTGAGGAGAAATAATCACCTTCAAGTAAAGATGAAGGGATACCCTCCTGTACTACCCAAAAATATTCTGTACTACCAAAAAGCTAATGACTACCAAACCACTTAATAGATGCTATGATGGAAACAGAGGAACAAGGACAAAAATCTCAGAGGAATAGTTCTTTTGTTTTTTGTTTTTACAGAAGGAACTTACTGGTTATGTTTGCTTAGCTTTGCAAGAGGTTTTCTCAGCTTTGTATCAGGAAATGTCTGTGTTAGTCGTCATCCAAACAGAAGCTAAATTCCTAATAAGCATAATCCCTCCATAGCACCCACTGTGAAAAAAAAAATTAAATAAGCTTTCAAAGAAATAGCTGCAATTCACTGAATTTAATCTTTGCTTGGTTTCTACATTGACTTGAATGTTGCACAATTCAGGTATATGTTTATATTGAATCCACTCAGAGCAGTGTGGAGGGTGTGTGTGCATTCACACAGACACACTCTATATACGTAAGTTGCCTGTTTAAAATATTACCAGCTTAAAAATAACTTCATTTGGCTTTAATGGTTGAATGCCCTTTAGTTCTAAAAAGCCTTTGGAAACAGAACGTGTAAAAACTTGTTTGACTTTTCTGTTGACCTTTGCACTTGCCAGGTCTCTGTTCTAAGCAACAGGAATTGATTCTGGGCTATCTTAAGCAAAAAGGGAGATTATTAGAGGGTTATTTTCATTATTCTTCACGATTTCAAGTTCCAAGAGTGAGATGCAATTAGCCGAGCTTATGGGACCCTGTGTCTTACCCCAGCTGTACCAGCCTGTGCCAACAGCTTCCTTAGCGGGAGAAAGCAGAAAGAAGCCAGTACTTAGAACCACCCACCCCACCTCTACCCACCAATGTATTATGTATTTACTTCAAACGGATGATGGGGATGCTGGGGGGAAGGGTAGGAATTGATAGCCCAAAAAGGGATAGATACGCCCCACAACTTTTTCTCAGACCTTTGGAATTACTTTAAAAAAAAAAAAAAAAAAGGCTTCTGATCCCAAATTACAGTTTTTCTCATTTCATTAAAGTAAATTTCAGATATGCCCATCAACATGCAGCTACTATTTGAGTTTTCCGGTTTTGTAAATGCCAAGTGAATAGGAAAAGTCTGTTGTTTAGTTAACAAAGGAAACAACAGAGAATATGGTGGCATTTGCAATCAATGTTGAGTATATACTCCTTCAGTTCGTTCATTCCTGTGACAGACATTTGCCGAGCACTTTCTATGCGTTTGGCAGGAAGTTTGCCCGCTTCTGACTCTCACTCTAGACAGAGAACTTAAACTCTCTAATCATCAGTATCCTCACCTGGGAAAAAGAAAAAAGTGGTTAATATTGCCAAATAAGATACGAAATACATAGCATGCGTTATCCAGTTGAATCTTAACAAACCTACTGAAAGACACAGACAAGAACAGTGGCAGAGCCAGGTTTCTCACTCATATTTTTCTGATTGCAGAGACTTATGATCTGCTCCTCTGCAAGCAATTTTTCATGCCAGTGATACAAATTAATATATTTTAAGTACTCAGTATGATATACAGTATGTAATAATAATTAGTATGCTGAACAAGATCTACTCACTGGAACCCTTATGATACCACACACAACACTTTGCAATGGTTCCGTGTACGGCTCAGGAGTTTGGATTGCTATATATGCTAATTATTCATATATTAGAATATAAATAAAATATAAATAGATAATACGTTCAAATATGTTAAGTATGTTAAGTGATGGTCCAGAATGAGGGCCGAGATACTGCTGAAAGGCAGAGTACAAGGAATACTAAGTTAAAAACATTTGCCAAGGCAGGAAGCCCAAAGAAGACGGATATAGTACCCCACTGACAGACGGGAAGGATAGGACCCTTTATCCTAGACAGGTTTCTATAGTTCGGGTTTCTAATAATCAATAATCACTTCTCATTTCACAGAGCTCCACCTCACTGAGTAGAATAAAAGCTTAAAACTGGAAGATTCAATATTATAAAGATGTCAATTTTACCCTGTAGTTCAATGTAATCCCAATGAAAAATCTCAACAGGTTCTTTCTCCCAAAAATTGACAAGCTGATTTAAAATTCCTAAGAAGATGCAAAAGGTCAAGAATAACTACGGCAAAATCTTGGGGCGCCTGGGTGGCTCAGTCGGTTAAGCGTCCGACTTCGGCTCAGGTCATGATCTCACACAGTTCATGGGTTCGAGCCCCGCATTGGGCTCTGTGTTGACAGCTCAGAGTCTGGAGCCTGCTTCGGATTCTGTGTCTCCCTCTCTCTCTGCCCCTCCTCTGTTTGTGCTGTCTCTCTCTCTCTCTCCCTTTCAAAAATAAACATTAAAAAAATTAAAAAAAAAAAAAAAAAGAATAACTATGGCAATATTAAAAGAACAAAGTTGAAGGACTTCTAGATCAGATATCAGGACCTATTGTAAAGCTATAGCAACTTAAACAAGATAGTATTGGTGCTTGGATAGAGTGAACATGGAACAAAAAAGTCTAGTAACAATCCCCACATGTACGGTCACCTGAGTTATGATAAAACTGATACTACAGTGCAGTGGGAAAGGATAAAAACCCGGCAATATAATGTTTCTAACAAAGGCTGCATATCACTTCACGGGGAATCACACTGGGAGCATCCTCCCTACAGTTAAGAACAATTTAACTTGTATTAGTGGGGGTGGGGTGGGGGGGTGGAGGGAGAGAGTGGGAATTGGACACTTTAGAATGCTAGAGCTTCCCTTTTTAATCAAAGTTTGTCAGTTTTAAAAATAAATGATCTTCAGATTGCTGTAAGCTTTTAGTTTCTAAAGTTCTAAAAAGAAAAGTTGATTTTGACAATTTGTGCCAGTCTTCTCATTAATTTTATGGAGAAGCCAGTTTTCAGAGGTCCTTACTGTGTCATTTTGGAAGCCACTCATTTTACTCTTGCTACTAGGTAGGGAAGTACCAAGAGATGCCCTAGTGGGTGGGGTAAGCGTGAAATATACTCCTTCCTGCCCTCACTGTGTGACAATAACCCTCCTTCCTCCTGATGATCAGATTCACTTATCCCCAACCGGAGTGGTGACTCTTCCTTGCTTGCCTGCTGGTCTCTCAGCACAAGGAGCCTGACATGCCTGGGAAATCTCAGTAGGTTAAAGTGTAAAGGGTCTGTTATTGTATCTCCTGATGAAAGAGCTTCCCAATTAGGGATCAGCCCTCTAGTCTCACAAAGTTGTGGAGACGGGAGGCATGAACTCCCGGGGGGAGACGGGGGGCAGTGGGGACAGTAAGTGGGTGTATTAACTTCCTATTGCTGCTATAACAAATTACCACAAACTTAGTGATTTACAGCAACATAAATTTCTTCTCATAGTTATGGAGGTCAGAAGTCTAGAATCAAGGTATCAACCACTCTGTTCCTCCTGAAGCATTCTGGGGGAGAATCCATTTCCCTGCCTTTTTCAGTTTCCAGAGGCCTCCAACATTCCTTGGCTCGTGGCCTCTTCCTTATGTTACTCTGTCCTGCTTTTGTCATCACACGTCCTACGTCCTACTTGTATTGCCTCCCTCTTATAAGAGCCCCTGAGATTATATCAGGCCAACATGGATAAACCAGGATACTTTCCTCATCTTGAGATTAACTTAATCACACCTGTAAAGTCC
Organism: Herpailurus yagouaroundi; assembly: GCF_014898765.1. NCBI lineage: Eukaryota > Metazoa > Chordata > Mammalia > Carnivora > Felidae > Herpailurus > Herpailurus yagouaroundi. The sequence goes on along the minus strand of NW_024412417.1, from coordinate 33,100,875 downwards.
CTTTTATCATGTTAAGATAATATATTTACTGGTTCTGGGTATTAGGACATGGACATATCTGGGGGACATTGTTTAGCCCGCCACAGTGGAAATTCTATTTCTACCCTTTAATTCCTAGCTGTGGATTTTCTATCTGAATGGGACATGGCACTCATTATGTAATAGGTATGGATTTAGAGTGTATACTGCATCCTGGTGAATGGGATCCCATTCATAGGGCATTATCTTCAAGCTTTGACTTGGTTTCAAAAGGTTTTTCCACCACTCCACCAGGCCAGCATTTTCCTGGTTGTATAGTATGTGATAGGATCAGTGAATCACCTGGTCATGTGCCCACTCAAACACTTCCTTTGCTGTTCAGAGGCAATATTATGCAGGAGACATATTGATGGATCGAACACTGTAAACCTTTGGATAGCAGCACTGGCCAACATCTTGTGGGCAGGAAAGGTAAACTCATGGATGCACATAGGAAGATTCTAGTCAAGGTGAATCACTGCCCTTCCATGACAGAAGCCCAATGTAACCCATTTACCACCAATTAGCTGCTTGGTTTTCTTGAGGGATGGTGTTGAACCAAGGGCTCAGCGCTGAATACTAGGCTCTTTGGTGAGTAGAAGCCATGCTGTTGGCAACTTGCTAACCTGCATCTCTGCAACATGTTATTCATAAGCTCTTTATGCTACTGGGGTAGCTCATGACGACCGCTGCTAAAATTAACCAGCCAAGTCTTTTGTTTACTTGTTGAGTTCCTCTTTGATGTGCATGTCTCCGGTAGGCACTTATGCAACACAAAGCTCTTTACTCATGTATCCAATCCCATAGATTCCCCACCACCTCTTCTCCAGGCTTCATTGTCCCTGAACTAATCTTTCCTACTCCAGGCCCCTGATCAATTTGCTAACCTATGTGCCACTTGCCATGAAGGTATATTCTTACTTCAGGCAACTTCTCTTTCCATACGAGGTGGATGACCAGGAATATTGCCCCCAGTTCTGCCTTGTGGGAAGATACCCTTCCCTGCTGTCTTTTAAGACCACTCCTGAGTAGGGCTGTAGGGTAGCAGCAGTTTATTTTGGTTTTGAACCTGTATTCCAAGAAAGCCCATCAATGAACTTAGCTCTGCATTTGCATCCTTTATCAGCAAGACAAAAGGGCTTCTCAAGTGGCCATGATTGTGGGCCAAGGGAAGGGCATTGATGCAAAAATTATAAATATGACACAGGAGTCTGGGCCACCTACCTGTGCACCTATTCGTTTCCTCTGGCACTCGCCATCCATCCCAGATGTACCACTTCCACCTTATGATGGTTTGACTTGAAGGGTCTGACAAAACTCAGCTCATGATGGGCAACTCTGGCTACATGGTTACCCGAAGTTCCAGAAGATGCTCAGATTCTACCAACGCCCATTAGCATGCCAGGAGCCATTTTTGGATGACGCCTGGCTCTCTGCTGCATACCATCTGGCCTTGCTACAGACATCCACTTGAGACTACCTCGTGATTTTCCCATTGGAGCTTGTCCTAAACTTCCATGGCTGCTTTGCTTATCACAGATACTCTTGTACCATAGAATCTCCTGGATTGAATGGTCCATGAAACAAAGCTAATTACACTGCAACCTGTACCTGCTACAGGGACTTTATGTGCTGTGGATCCCACTGAAAACTGGCAGCCTTCTATATCATCCAGGATAGGAGTCAGAGCAGTATTCCCAAGTCCCGAATTCCCACAAAGGAGCATACAGAGGTTGGCGTGCTTCCTTGACGGAGGAACACTGATGAGTGGGTGAGATGGAAAAATCTGTTCTTTACCGCGAAGGAGCAATCTTGGCATTCAAGCAGACCAGTAGCCCTAAAAATTTCACTGATGGAACAGGTTGCTGGATGGTATTAGTGATTATTCGGAGTACAATATACTGGCTCATTGTTTCTCTGGCCTAATGAGTATGATGCCGTAAGTATAGTAGGTTAGTAGGGTGTTCCTCGAAATGTTCCCATGGCCTAGGTCTCCTCAGACTATAATGATGGGGGAGTGGAGTCCTACATGAACGCAAACTGCTTCTCACCCAGCACCCTGAGGGCTCAGTTCCATACGTACTCTCATGGCTCCTGCTGGTACATGTTGCTTAGATCCTGCATCCCCTTTGGTACATGGGCCCAGCTGAAACTGTTGACAGAAGACACAAAAACAAGAGAAAAGGAGCCGTGTAGGATTGAGCCAGTTGCTTTGTTCGGTGTTGTGCAGCTGCAGTTTTACTCATCAAGTTTTGTTGACCTTCGCTGGAGTTATGAAACTATGCATACATATAGTTTCATTTAAAAAAGCAAAATTCAATGACTAAAAAAGGAAACTAGGACCGTCTGTCTGTCCATCTATAAATACCTACCTAATAGCGTACAGAGAGCTCCGTTGCATGGGCCACTCCATCCAGGAGACGACAGGGTACATAAGTGTGGTGGATACGTGCGTGTGCATGTGTGTGGTATGTTCCAAACTGCAGTTGTAGTCTCATATTCGTTATTTTCTATTTGCCTTTGATTCAACCTTCACCTTCAAAAAGCCAGAAGCAAATACCTATTCTGACAGTTTGGGCCCTCTCTGAAATTATGTGATTGTTGATCAAGTAATCTTGCAGGCAGTCTCAAATCTCATCAGAAAATTTCCCCTGTACTTAGTGTTAATAGTTTTACATTCAGTTTATAACATAGGTAGGGATCCTAACACAACTGTGGTAAGAAATTCTTATGAACTTTATATGTTGAAGTTTTGTGTCAGCTTAAGTATTGATCTGTATTTATTATTGCTAACGTGAGTTTCTTCAGTGATTGTGAAAACTAGTAAATTCATACACTATTATAAACTTCTAAAGAGTTAAAAAAAAAAGCTACACAAAATATAAGAAACAACGATCCTCAAGGCAATGAAGGACAATGATCCATGGGAGATAAAAACAAGGCAAGCCGTTTAATGGTTTAATCACTCCAGCCTATTGCCTGGAGAAAGTTCCCCGGCTGTGGCTGTGGCAGGACGTGGCAGGACGGAGGGGGAAGCCGGGTGGAGCCCAGCCGACTCCCTGAGGTGGAGATGGTACTGGGAGTCCCAGGAGCCCAGTTAACGAGTTTAGAGGTTGGAATGCCAAACAGGAGAGGGTCACGGAGAAGTCCCGAGATCTGCCGACCATCCCCTGAAGCGTCAGCTGAGTAATGATCAGGGCGCACAAGAGGATGCTACCAAAGGCCAAGAAAAATGACGAGTGTCACGGCTTGCCCAGTGTGAAGTGGCCGCACCCCGAGGCTGTTCAGAATGACATATATTGACACGTGTCCAGGGTGGGAGAAAGTGAATTCAAAATGCTATTTATGTGTTTCTCATCATTTCAAATTTCTATGTTTTTATATTTAACATGCATGCATTATACTCCTTAGGTCAAGAGGTGCGCATCACTTATTAAAATCATGAAGTTAATGAATAAAGCAACTCATAGTTGAGGGAGTTTAATAAAGTTATTGTCACTGTTTTTTAATCACAACCTCTCCATCAAGTGGTGCCCTAAGTGACAACTAATACTGATGCTCACGGAGGAAGCTTCAGCACTTTTAAACGTTCCCGACTGAGGTGACCAAGCCTCCATGAGCCTCCTGATCCTTTCAGTCTTTTTTCCTCGGTTCCATTAGGTGCCTCTTTCTGACCAGGCCAATCCAGCAAGTGCTCGGAGAAGACTGTAACGTAAATGGACACACTCAAGGTGGAGAAAAGGCTTAGGGGACCCTTACTTTCTTCCATTCACACATAACTCCAGCTCATTCTTTTTTTTTTTTTTTTTTCAAGTTTATTTATCTATTTTGAGAGAGACAGAGAGAGCGGGAGCAGGGGAGGGGCAGAGAGAGAGGGAGAATCCCAGCAGGCTCTGTGCGGTCAGTGCACAGTAACCCAACTCAGGGTTTGAACCCATGAAACTGGGAGACCATGACCTGAGCCGAAATCAAGACAGCTGGCTACTTAGCTGACTGAGCCACCCGGGCGCCCCTCCGGCTCATTCTTTAAGTCTCAAGTGAAGCGTCCCTGCTCCCACCTTCCCAGCCACACTCTCCGCTTCCCCTAACCCACACCCCCGAACGTGGATGGCTGCCTCCACTGTGTGTGCCCGTGAATACCCGTCTGTTTCTGTCTCAGCACTTAGTGCCCAGTATTAACATTGTTTCCTCTGTGTCCACGTCACCAGAAGTGATCCCTCCCATTTTGGGCAGGACTCGGCTTTTTTTAATTTTTTTTTTTTTTTTTAAAGATTTTGAGTACTTGCCCCACCTCACATGGGGCTTGAACTTACAACCCAGAGATCAAGAGTCACATGCCCCCCAGGACTCAGCTTTACTCACCTCTGTGTCTCTGGCCCTCAGCACGGTGCCTGACAGCGAGAGTACACGGCACATCCCAATTAATCAGTGAATGGCTTTTCAAAACAAGGACCCTCTACTTTAACTAAAGCAAATGTACAGCAATTCCTCACACCCAAAGTAGGAACCGGGCAGTTCACCTTACACGAAGACTGAAGTACTCACTACGTGCCAGTCACGGTGTTGACGGTTCAGGCCCGTTAACTCGCTTAGCCCTAACAAGTATGCTTCGGGCTACGTACACTTGTTAACCTGTATGTACAGACGAGGACACTAAATCTTGAGAGACTGCCTCAGGTCACAGAGAAAGAAGGGAGGCCGGAAAGTGTATGAGTGGAACCTCAATTCCATGAAGGCAGAATCCATGTCAATCTTCTTTGACCACTGAACACTCAAGGCCTGATGTGTACGTAACAGGTCGAACGAGACCAGTCAGGTGTATCTGATGTCAGCGGCCCATCCGTAGCTTAGGTCAGAAAGGTAACTCCTCAGCCCCTAGCCACGTGGCTCCCTGACCCCCCTTCCTCCCTGTTTCTCCCCTGCCTTCCTTCCTCCCCACGCGGCCTCCAGTCCCAGCGTGGCATTTTTAGCCGGAGGCACAAAAGCTGCAGGCACGCGTGTCAGAAACCAATATGGGGAAGAGGAGAGGATTCGGGCAACCACAGGCCACTCGGTGGGATGGTAATGGACCAGTCAGGCCCCCTTCCCACGATGGCTACCACTTCCTGGGGGCTTACTGGGTACCGGACACTATTCTTTTTCATCCTTACAACGACCTCCATCTTCAACACACCTCTCGCCGCTTCTTCTGTTCCGGACTGCTCTAGTGACGGTGCTCCAAACATCTTCTGAGCCAACTCTCTGCACTATTTTCTTCCGCTAGCATCTGTTTCCAGCCTGACTCACTAACAAAATCTTACCCAGTTTTTAAGAGCCGGGTCAAACACTACCCCTCTGAAGGCTTCCCCATTCTGAAAACTTTTCTTCACCTTTGCACTTCTACATGGTGCTAGCACTCTTACGGTACCTACTGTATTCCAGCTCTGAGTTTTTGTGTTATTTCTGCTGCTAGGTTGTGAACTCCTCAGAGACAGGGTCTGTATCGAATGCATCTGCAGCTCATATAGACAGCAGGCATTTAATTTGCGTGGAAGCATAAACAGCACCAATCCTGTCCTTACTGACGCTGTCCCGAGAAGGACGAGCGGCCCCAGCTCGAGCCCAACAAGCTGAATGCCAGACACAGTCATAATCCTGAGAAAGCACAACTTCCCTGTGCATCCTTCATCAGGCAAACAGCCCAGATGGCTTCGAAGTGCACGAAAACACAGCTCCGAAAAGTGATTCTCAACTATTAGTCATTCCAAAGGTAAACAGTGCTTCTCTGCGATCAGTCATTCCAGGGGCACACAACGGTGCTGGCAGACAGTCACAAAACAAAGTGACGCTTGAGAAACCCTGTAGAGTATCTCTCACTCCCTAGAGCTCCTCACGTTGGGCCTGATGTCCACCTGAGAAGGAACACGAAAAGGGAATCTGAGGCCTGTTAAAATCTAAGATTTTAATGTGAACTTTAAAAATAGCTAGCTTAGGAGCACCCGGGTGGCTCAGTAGGTTGATTGTCCAATTCCCAGGGTTGTGAGATCGAGCCCCGTGCTGGAGTCCGTACTGAGCATGCAACCTGCTTAGGATTCTCTCTCTCTCTCTTCTCTCTCTCTCTCTCCCTTGAATAAAATAGCTAGCTTTTTGTACAAGCTTAAAGCTGGAAAGCTAGTTTCCCTATAATTTAAAGCAGTCATTCTTAACCTCTTTTCTACAACAACAAACCTGATACATAAGACATCCTCCCCAACACTCATTTAGCAACGCTAAAGCAAGGGAATGAAGTTAATACACTACAGTAATTCTTATCCTTTTCCTTCCCTAATTCAGTCTTAATAACAAAGCTGCACCGTTTGATTGCTTTGATTTGGACTCTGTTGCTTAGTCTCATCAATTTTATATCTCAAATCCATCCACTTCCCACTGCCACCACCCTAGTCCAGGCCACCACCATCTCCTGCCTGGACAACCACAGAAATCTCATCACCGGTCTCCCTGCTTCCATCCTGGCCCCACTCTGGCTGATTTTCCATATTGTAGCCGGAGTGGTTTTGGAAACAGCACTGTGTCTCTCACTCTAAAATAACCAAGGCTTATTAGATAACAACTGCTTATTAGAGAACAGCCATACGAGACCATTCAAAGAAATCCTCATTTTGCAAGGGAGGAAATTCAAGGCCAAAAGAATACTGGAATCACCCACCCAAGGTAAGACAGAACTGAAGTCAGAAGTCAGAAATGTCCCGGCCTCATTTTAATGAGCCATACTGCTTCTCCCAGATATGTAGTTCATTCTCAATGTGTTAACAGAAGACAAATGCAATGACTCGGATTGGTCTAGAGCCTGCATTCAGGGCCACAAAATATTAAAATAGGTTGCCAGGAGAAAAGAGGGGTGACAACTCAGCCTAAACTTACGTATTAAGGTTCACTCACATGTAGATCCTTGGGTCTCAGGATCCACCTTCTCTAGCCAACTAGAGGGCAGGGGCGGCATTCCAGATCCAAGACTATGTGGTCCACATGGGGAGCGTAGGATTTCACTGGTTGGATGTGCAGGATTTGTGTCTTCCATGGTTTCCCGTGCACCTGCCGAAGAAGGGTGGCAATACGAGTTTCTGCAGATTCTGCCCATCTCTGCCACTCTGGTTTGGTGGCGGCTGGCAGTGTTTTTCTCCTAGAATCCCCGGTAGCTCCATTTGTCCCTTGGTTGGTGATAATTTGCTGAGGATAAGGCCGATGCTCCTTCTCCATTTCACTGCTTCCAAGAGGCTGGAGATTCTTCCCTGGGAAAGATTCCACATTTTGGTGGATATGCAAAATGCCCCCAGCATCCTGTTTTAGCACCTGGCAGGCAATGGGCCAGCCTTCTTCAGAGCTGGGAATCAGCCCCAGGTTCACCCTGTCTGCAATGTTTGAGAGCTTCAGTTTTCTGTTATCCCCAAAGTGTATTTGGCACCGATCTGCCACTCCATTGATCTCAAGATTAGTTCTCAGGGCAACTACAGCATGGGGGTTCCACTCACAGGCGTGGACGAAGGCAGCACCAGCATGCACCAGGAAGGGCAACGTAAAATAGCCAATCCCTGCGTAGAGATCCACCAGCACCTCTCTGGCACAGGGCAGCGATGCCACTCGAAGCTTCTCCGTGATGTTTCCGAAGGAGAACATGCACTGGGTCACGTCAAACTTATATCGGATCCCATTATCGACATGCTCTACCCAGCCATGGTCGCCCAGCAGCAGAGTCACGGCTGGTGTTCGAGTGCCGTCTGGTGATACCCGCCCTCGTTTGGCCACACGACGGACGCCAAGGGCCGACGCAACAGTCTCCCAGAGTTCTGGTTCCAGATTTTTCCACTGCTTGGCTTGGAAACAGTCTTCACTCAGCAACAAGAGGTTACCATGCCGTTGCCAAGATCGGGGCAAATCAGCCTCCAACTCAGCTGACCACGTCACTCCCCGGCCCTCTACCCAGCGACTCACTTCAAGACACAGCCTTTGGGCAGGTGAACAACTCTGAGCCTTCTTGGAGGGAACAGGATGCAGGAGCTGGGTTACTATACAGGTGCTGCCTGGGGCCACACAATTCCTCAGCTCCCGCAGGTGCTGTTCACGGAGAGCCTCGCCCAGCACGGGTAGCGCCACGGTGCCATCCGGCATCTTTGCCACACGGTGCTGTCTATCCAAGAGTTTCTGCTTCTCGAGATATTCCCTGTATCGCTGGGTAAACCGAGGCTCAGTCACAACTGCGACAACAGCCGCGTTCTTCCCACCTTCCCTTTCCATGCTGCTGGTGCCCCATTCTCTCCGAGTCCCTCCGCGAGACTCACTCAGACTCCACTCACCAGGACCGGGATCTCCACCGCAGCAGCAACAGTAAGAGCTGCGCGCACACCGCCCGCCGGAGCCGGAAGTGACGTCAAAATGGCAGGCCGGAACAAAAGTTGGTGCGCTTGCGGACAAATGCGTCGCCGTTGCCGTGGAGACGTTGCTGCCGCCATCTTTGTTGTGGTTGACCATGCCTTGCTTCGGTTTAACGGGAGATTAGTTAAAACAAGGAATTCTCTGGGCTCGAAAACTTAAAATTAATCGATATCCGCTAGAACCCTCGTGCACCCTCTTCAGTTATGCTCACGAATCCAAAGAGAGAAGTGCACTTGGAATGATGGGCTGGATTTGGAGAAAGGCATAGTTTCCATAGCCTCATGCTGCTCTCAGGTCAGTGTCAGTGGCCACGGTATTTGCTGAGAGTGAGGAGTCAACTATAGCTTCCTCATTCCTTTTCCTTAAGATAGTCGTCACCAACTCATTGTCCTACAGTATAAAAAAAAAAAAACAGTGTTTGGAAGTCAGAAGTATCTGAGTAAATCATATCACCTCTCAGAACCAGAAGCTTCACCTATGAACTGGGATTTATGTTAACTTTCTCAGATGATTGCTATGATTATAGATATAGATATATATAAAACGCTTTGAACAGTGGCTAGTAAAGAGTAGGTACTCAAAAGAGATATATGGAATAAGTTGAACTGGTTAGATAGTAGATTAATAGCCCCTTGAAATGCTTTGATATAGCTAATGAGGACAAAGAGTAATTCCCCTACCCCTAAATTCAAATGGTGAAAAATAAGAGTTGTAAAGAAGGCCTATTCATTCTACTTACCTCCGACCATTCTATACCAGGATGTTGGGACCCAGAGAGGTTAACATTCATTAAGACTCCCAATTCAGGTCTCTCTGTATGGGAGGCACAAGGCTATGACTAAAACAGTTTCTTGTTTCTTGACACCTATTCAGTATCGATCAGAGTTGTTGTTGTCAGTTTTGTCTTTATGTTGAAAATTAAGATTCCATGGAGACAAAAAATTAAGTGGGACAGAGTAGAAGACCCTTTTGGTGCCCCATATATCCTTGGGACTCTCCATTCCTGTATATGTCAATCCAATGGCTTCTAACTAAAAGCACTTAGGTGTCTGTCTAATGGCTTTCTCTGCTTACTAGAATTGGCTTAGCCTATGTCCAGGGCATGCCAGAAATGCTGGAAAATTACTGCTATATCCCCAGTATTTTATATAGTTCCTGGTCACAGTCATTTCTTGGCAAATACTATAGTAATTAAGAGAATGATTGATCACCAAGAGACTTGAACATGTTTGTACCCATTCAAGCAGTAATCCATTCCATAAATGTAGAATGATTAGAAATTCAAACAAAGAATTATAAACTAAGACTCCTTACTGTTTTACTTAAATGTACAGATGAAAGGTTAAATGGATTATGATTACATCCTTTAGATGGAAATATTAAACAATGGTCATGATTATAAGAAATATTAATGACATGGGAAGTTACTCCTTTTGCAGTGTTAAATTGAAAAATGTACAATTATGCCTTAGATGATATTATTTATGTATTTTAAAAAGTTTATTAGGGCAGGCTCTAAAATATGAACGGTGATTCCCTAAATGTGATATAATTATAAGAGATTCCATTTTCTTTTGTACATTTTTCTCCAGTAACAAATTGTATATGATGAACAAATGTTATCTTTATATCTTACAAAAGTCTTTAGAAGATCCCCGAGGCAGCAAAAACATTGTTTTCTGGGTTCCATACAAATGGAAACTCCCTTTCATTTTATTTGTAGTGGGAGGTGATAAAAGTCATATCTTGCAAAGTGTTTTTTCCTCTAGGTTTTCCTTCTGTTCCAAAGTCAGTCTAACACCTTGCAACAATAATTAAGATAATGTAGTGCAGACTTTGACCCAGATATATCCTACTTTTAATCTGAAGTAAACAAAATATTGGGGGGGGGGTAAATTTGAAAACTAAATATTTGAGAGTTAGAAATGGTCCTTTAAAAAAGTTTTACAAATGAGCCCCACTTGTGCATGGCCACCTTGATCCACCTTCCCTCAAGCACATGACCTCACTTTCCCCACCACTTCTACCATGTGAACTCATTAAAATGACAACAAAGCGGGGCGCCTGGGTGGCGCAGTCGGTTAAGCGTCCGACTTCAGCCAGGTCACGATCTCGCGGTCCGTGAGTTCGAGCCCCGCGTCGGGCTCTGGGCTGATGGCTCAGAGCCTGGAGCCTGTTTCCGATTCTGTGTCTCCCTCTCTCTCTGCCCCTCCCCCGTTCATGCTCTGTCTCTCTCTGTCCCAAAAATAAAATAAAACGTTGAAAGGAAAAAAAAAATTTTTAAATGACAACAAAGCAAAAGCAACCAGCAATGATGACAGTAAACAAGCTTGTAGACAACCCATGAGTTCAAATGCAGAAGAGGATAACTACTTAGTAAAGGAGAAGTAGGTCACGGAAGTTAACTGGACAGAAAAGGAGAGAGAGAGAGGAGGCAAACTTTATCACAAACTGCTTTTCCTGAAGTGGCCAGAATTATTTATTTCCATATGAATTAAAAATATCCATTAGAGTTGTTGTCTGAGAGACCCCAGCTGGAGATGAGTTTGTTACCACCTCTTATTGATGAGATGCCAACACGTGGAAGACCAAGGGACCAGCTTCTTATAAGAGAGGCTGCATTCGGTTGTTTAAGGGCTGTCAGTTTTCATGAAGGAAGGAGGTTCCAAATGGTGTTGGGCTGGCCGTATACACAAGAGCTTTCCTCCATGGCTTGATAGACCCTGGAATCTAGAAATAAAGAGGAATAATTTTCTTCACGTTCTTATTTTTCTCTTCCTTCTGTTCTCCACTTCGCCGGCTGCACCTGGAATGCCTTTCCCTTCCCCTAGGTGCCTCTTCATTTGTTCATTCATGTTAGCATCACTTCTGCAATTTTTGAACAACTGTTTGCTAACCTCCCTCCACGGATCTCTATTCTGAGTTATACGTACACTCCCAAATACCTCTGATGCCATCAGGTAGGTGCTATTGGAGTTGCAGTTTCAAGTGTTTTGTGAGCATGGAGGAGAGATCAAGCCATCCCTCTCTTTCATTTTGAAGAACACGTTCTACTGCTTTTCCTCCTACCTCACTGAATGCTTCTTCCCATGGGTACACCTGTCTACCTCCTCTCATCGGCCCCCCTGCCACCATATTTGATGTTTCCCAGACACTTCACATTCAATACTTCCAAAATTGAACTCAGCCTGTGTTCCCCCCACTCCTCTTTAGCTCATGAAATGCCCCTGCCAGTCTCTCTAGTTGCTCATGTCACAAACCTGAGGCTTTTCTTTTACGGATGCCTCCCCTTGCCCTCAGCACTCACAACAAAGCCGCCTCCATTTTGAATGGACTTTACCTGCCGCACAGTTCCCCCAAACAATCCCCTTCTCTCGGTGTCAGTGACAGTGCCCTAGACCTTGTCTCACAGCTTCCTGAGTGGACTGCACACCTTTGTTTATTTCACTGGTAACGTACTATTATTTTTACTCCCTTTATTTTATGTCAAGGTGTTTGAAATAAAGCCCCAAGATGGTAAGGAATTTTTTTCATAAGCTTTGCTTGATTCTATAAAGAGTTACACGGTCACATTACAAAGTACATTATGCCGTAATTGAATGTTCCATTAGGGGAATGGGATTTGAATAATTTATATTATGATACCCAGAGCTTGAGACTTTGTAATGTTTAAAATTGTAAAAATTCAAAAATAGCAAGTTGTTTTCTTTGAGAGAGAGAGAGAAAGAGAGGGAGGAAGCACAAGCTGGGGAGAGGAGCAGATGAAGAGAGAGAATCTTAAGCAGGCTTCACACCCAGCATGGAGCTCAACACAGGGCTCAGTCCCATGACCCTGGGATCATTATCTGAGCTGGAATCAAGAGTTGACGCTCTCAAGTCACCCAGGTGCCCCCCAAATAGTAAATTTTAGCAACATTTTTATTTTATTTTTAAAAATTTTTAAATTTTATTATTTTTCAGAGAGAGAGAGAGAGAGAGCGCACGAGCAGGGTAGGTGCAGAGAAGGGGGGGGGGGGACACAGAATCTGAAACAGGCTCCAGGCTCTGAGCTGTCAGCACAAAGCCCGATGTGTGGCTCAAACTCACAAACCATGAGATCATGACCTGAGCCAAAGTCGGATGCTTAACTGACTGAGCCACCCAGGTGCCCCAACAATATTTTTAAATATAAAAAGTTCTCACTTTAACTCATTAGTAATTGCATTCCATTGTGGCCAGAGAACATACTATATATATACTTTGAAGCCTGCCTTTTAGATTTATCGAGGCTTTATTTTGTGACATAGTATATGGTCTATCCTGGAGAATGTTCCACATGCACTTGAGAAGAATGTGTGTTCCGCTGTTGGTGGTTGAGTGTTCTCTAGTTGTCTGTTAGCCTGTATCTTTTCAGCTTATGATCAGGTCATTATTATATTATAATCATTATAATTAACAACCATAGTCTTAATTCAAAAAACTAGAATGCCTAAGGGCACCTGGGTGGCTCAGTTGGTTAAGCATCCTATTCTTGATTTTGGCTCAGGTCATGATCGCATGGTTCGTGAGATCAAGCCCCATGTCAGGCTCTGCACTGACAGCCCGGAGCCTTCTTGGGATTCTCTCTCTGCCTCTAACCCACTTGCACTCTCTCTCTTTCTTTTAAAAGAAATAAACATTAAAAAAAACCCACTAGAATGCTTAATACCAAGTAATAATTTAAACGCATGGTCCTCTCTTATTCCTCTGTACTCAACACACTCCCTCCCTTTTGCTGAGTTCACTTTCATGACGGGTCTCACTGCCCAGAAAATTCCCTTCCTAAGGCCAGTCGGAACATCCTCAGGAAAGCCTTCTCTAACCTCCTATCCATCTCCCCAATAAGGAAAATCCCTACCAATAATTCTCATAGCACCATGTTCTTCTCTTAGAGCCCTTTCCAGTCATATTTTTCATGTTGATTTAATTAATGGCTCTCTTTCCACAGTGTGTAAGTTTCAAGGGGGGGCAGGGTAAGGAGCTAGGTTTCCCCCATTATTGTATTTCCTTATTGTATTTATGAGGACCCGCCACATACAGTACATTCTCATAAAATATCTTTAGAATGAACATGTGAGTTTGTGAGTATATGGATGAATGAACGAATGATGGAAGGAAAGAAGAAGGATCTGCGGAAAAACAGTCCGTGGCCCAGGTGAGCGTTTTAGTTCCAAGTTGTTGCCACTAGATGGCAGCAACAACCAGCACCACAGTAGCTGCAACTCTGAGCAAAGTTCTTGGGTTTCTCACGGTTTGGACACCCTCAGGGGCCTACCCTTCTCCAACGGGCCTTTCTTCATTCAGCTCTATTGACCTTACTACATGGCCAATCCAGATACATGAATGTGTTTGGCAGCAATTAACAAAACCTCCAAGGAACAGCAGCTCAACAGTGGGTGAGGAGATACGTATTTTTTCATATAAAAGGAAGTCCAAGGCTTGTGTAGCCTTCAGGGAACTCGGCAGTAAACCAGCCTCCTCCTCAGCCTTAGCGTGACCCTTTCATCCTTGAGGTGTCAATATGGCCACTACGCTTTTAGGCTCTGTGTGCAAACCAAGGCAGAAAGAATAGGGCAGAGCAAAGAGAAGCATCTGCCCCATGGACTTCCACTACCCCTCTGGGACAGAAAGGGGTCCCAAGGCCACCCCTGATGGCTGGGGAGGCTGGGAAGTGGACTTGGCTTTACTTTTTGATTGTGGGGTTGACCGAGGACAAATAAGGGAGAGTGAGCAAACATCAGCCATGAAGCAACATTCCTCTACACAGTAAGCGGGGGGGGCAAAAACCCTGGAAACAACAAAGGGTCTCTGGACAGGGGTTGGGATAAAAGACGGCAAGTAGACATAAGAGCAAAGCCCAACATCTATGAAGAAGTTTTAATAACATAGTTCAGCTAAGAAAGGGCTGAGCTGACTTCTGTTGCCTTCATCTTCACTCTGCAAACTCTGAAAATTCGAATTTAACTAGGAACATCTTTTACAGGAAGTCCTTCCAGACTTCTCTTGCCTTTTCCTCCCACCTGGGATTTTTAAATTTTTAAAGGACAATTTAAAAAAAAAAAAAAAAGATTTAAAAGTATTTTTAAAAGTAGGGTCCATGCCGAACATGGGGCTCGAACTCAGGACCCCAAGATCAAGAGTCACATGTACCACTAACTAAGCCAGCCAGTCACCCCAGATTTAAAGGTATTTTTAATAGTGACACTGAGAAAAATAATAAGTAACATTTACAAAGCGCTTATCCGCTTATCGGGTGCCAGGCACTAATTTCAATGTTGTATAGTAATGAACTTTTCCAAGAGCTGGTTTTTTATCATTCATGTTCTTTAAAAGAGGCTACTAAAGTTGTTACACAGCTAGGAAGTGGTGCAGCCAGGCTTCGTACCCAGGCCAGCTGGCTCCTGAGTCTACATTTTTAACCATTACCCCGCACTGCTATCAAGCACAATTTGACAACACCAGTGTTCAGAGGTGTCTAAAATGATGCAACGTGAGTATGCGAGATGGTCTAGTGGGTAAGGAGGGGAAATACTAAATTTTTCTCCTTTCATTTTTTTTGCATCTCCTATGTTTAATTTCTGTATGTGCCTACACGTAATAAAGTACATACTATGTTAGCACTTTAGCTCTTTTCCAAGATTTCGAAGTAAAACACACAGCTACTAGAGCTTAGAGAAGTGCAGGTTAAAAGCCTGGGGCTTTTTCCAGAGGCTCAGTCTGAGTGTATTTGTATTACAAGGTATCAAAGACTATACTTTCAGGGATCATTTCTATAGTTCGGATTCCAAGGTATCTCCACCAGAGGGTGCTTCGTGGGCAAAGAGACTGGTGACATTTCCAAAGGGAGGGCTTGGGGATTTCATCACTTCTTTGTCTGGCTGTAGTGAGGCCTCTGTGCACACACTCTCCATCTTCCTTCTGCCCGCTGGATACTTTTCACTCACCTGGTTGGTCCATTTGCCTTTAGGCTTTAGGAAATCACTACAGGAGTTGACCTATCACAGCCCAGAGAAAAGGTAGAAGGGCATTGCTATCCGTCCTCTCCACTTAAACCCCCCTTATTCTTTTTTTCTTTATTATTATAAATTTTTATTTATTTATTTTGAGAATGAGAGAGAGGGAGACAGAGGTGGGGCAGAGAGAGACAGAGAGAATCCCAAGCAGGTTCCACATTGTCAGCTCAGAGCCGGACACAGGACTCGAACTCACGAACAGTGAGTTCATGACCTGAGCTGAAACCAAGAATCAGGCGCTGAGTCACCCAGGTGCCCCGCCCCTCCTTATTCTTAAACTCTGCTTGGGCATCACTGCCTCCTACCTTCCCCCACCATTCTGCCTCCCTGTCCCTACCG
The DNA here is from genome assembly GCF_014898765.1 of Herpailurus yagouaroundi. Lineage (NCBI taxonomy): Eukaryota > Metazoa > Chordata > Mammalia > Carnivora > Felidae > Herpailurus > Herpailurus yagouaroundi. Next base: position 33,085,078 of record NW_024412417.1, on the reverse strand, counting down.
CTCCCTCTAATCTGAAGGAACTTCTGCCTCCGTTAGTGTGCCATTAAACTGTTCATTTCTCACATGTGGTGCATGACGCAGGGTACAGAGACCCACTTTACCAACAACGACGCCTTCAGGAGCCGGGATCCACTCTCTCTGGCTCGGCACGGTGCCTAGGCAAGGGGGCGCACGGTAAATAACTGTTAGTTCAGAAGTGACTTTCCAGAGTCGGCTTGTTCTGCGTTCAGATGACTAAATGTGTAACCATCGCACCCCGCTGGATTAAGGAGTGGTGGCTCCATCTACACAAGAATTAACCTTTGGACAGCATTAGCCTTTGAGTCCCTTTCCTGTTCTGAGAAGCAGATTTACGGTGATGGTAAGAAAGCTTAAGCTTCAGGCCCTATCAGGTGCATTGGCTCTTTCCAATGGATGAAGCCTTTGACAGTGATTTCACAGGGTCGGGTGTTTTTGTGGAATTTGCAAAAGTAAGAGGACTTCACCACAAACGGTTAAGATCACTGTGTCGCTCCACGCCACCTTCCCCTCCCATAAGGCGTGGATGCCGGCATTTCGGGGACTCAGTAGGTGAAGTTAAGCTGGAATACGCTTCGTTTGGTGTAGTGGGATACATTTGTGTGATTGCAGTCTCTTCTGTGTGCAGTTCAGTTCTTGCCAGCGTTCAGGTTTAGGAATAGCTGCTGGAGATACTTCTATGGCTAGCCACTGCTTTGCCCAGCATCCTGACACGGAAGTACAGGACCAGGTGTCCCGTGGTGATGTGAGCATGTTCTCTGATGGCGGGCACTGGAAGGATATGAGTCACAGAGGAGAAACCAAGTTTCAAAAGTAAGGTGTCAGCAGCTAGTGTGCAGGAAGTTTCTTCTAAGCTTCAGGCATATATATATATATATTTTTTTTTTTTTTTTGAGAGAGAGAGAGAGGGAGACAGAGAGAGAGAGAGTACCTGTGAGTGGGGGAGAGGCAGAGGGAGAGGAAGAGAGAGAACCGCAAGCAGGCTCTATGCCCACTGTAGAAGCCAACATGGGGCTCACTCTCACGACCGTGAGATCACGACCGGAGTGAAAGTCAAGAGTTGGATGCTTACCCGACTCAGCCACCCACATGCATCCCTGGCATGTACAATTTTAAATGGAGGATTCAGTTTTCAACAATGCCTGGTTAGTATTCTGTTAGGAATATGCTAGATAACATAGCATTTTCATTATAAACATGCCATACCTTAGAAAAGAACTTGGGAATAGGGTATATATTTTTAAAGCATGCTCTACACCCAACATGGGCCTTAAACTCATGACCCCAAGATCAAGACTCATATGCTGTACCGACTGAGCCAGCCAGGCTCCCCGAGAGTAGGATATTTGGTGAAACATCACATTCAACCCAAGTTCAACCAAGACACGTGCTCGCAATTTAAAAACACACAGAACTCACTAAACTGCGTGAATGGGATATCAAAACAAGAGTCTTGCTACAGGCCTGTGTTCTAGCCTCCACGTCTTAGTCATTATACATTCATCATCCAACCTCAGGAGTATCCAACGTCTCTTGTTTAGATCTCCTTTTGGCAGAATAGAGCAAGAGCATGAATATCCCCCAAGAAGAAACCTCCTGTAGGATAAAAACACAGAACCCAGAGTGAGAAGGAAAAGAAAAAGAAGCCAGACCGGCCAGCCAATGTGGGTAGCCCAGTCAGTACCCACAGCAGGCAGGTGAGCACTTACCTGATGCTGAGGTCTCACTTTGGCCCCCCTGTGAGTTTCCGAAAGAATCTCCTGTCACTCAAATCGTTCATCTTAAAAATGACAAATGGCTGGGGCGCCTGGGCGGCTCTGTCGGTTGAGCGTCCGACTTCGGCTCAGGTCATGATCTCATGGTTCGTGGGTTCAAGCCCCGCATGGGGCTCTGTGCTGACAGCTCAGGGCCTGGAGTCTGCTTCGAATTCTGTGTCTCCCTCTCTCTCTGCTCCTCCCCTGCTCATGCTCTGTCTCTCTCTCCTTCAAAAAAAAAAAAAAAATTTAAAAAATTTAAAAAAAAAATGACAAATGGCTAATTTCTCTGACAATACGATTTGATTTTTTGATCAAAAGGTTTTAAAACCAAGTGGTTGCTGGCTGAGGATTTTCCAAAAACCTAAATAAGAAAAGAAAAAGCCAGAGTCACACTCCCTTATGCCACCTACATCAATGCAGTTTAAGCCAGAAAAATTATAAGATTTTCATATAAAGTTACATGAAAACACACTTTTCCCATAAAAACATTTAAAAGATACCAACACGACTTTGTTTCTTCCGCGTAAGCCCAAGGGAGACAGTAATTTGCTACTTGCTCTTAATGTCCCAAAGATGCGAAGAATTAAAATCCTGTTTTTTCACTATTCTCTACATTAATAAAATGTATACTTTTTAAATTAAAAAATTAGATGGCAACACACACACTTGAATTTACCAGAATTCTTATGTTTGTAGGCCACAAACTAGTGGCAATAATTAAAAACAGCAAGAATGTCTGTGAAGTTGCATATTTTATACATTCCAACCACCGATAATAGAAACAACTGTCAGAGCGCCTGGGTGGCTCAGTGGGTTAAGCGTCAGACTCTCGGTTTCGGCTCAGATCATGATCTCATGGTTTGTGAGATCGAGCCCCAAATTGGTCTCTGCACTGACAGCATGGAGTCCACCTGGTATTCTCTCTCTTCCTCTCTCTCTCTGCCCCTCCCTTACTCATGCCTCGCGTGCGTTCTCTCTCTCTCTCTCAAAATAAGTAAACCTTTTTTTTTTTTTAAGTTAGCAATATGGGATTTCTTTTCTTTTTCTAAATAACTAATTGAAATATTTGCTTTTTAATTTTTTTTTAATTTTATTTTAGAGTGGGGGAGGGACAGATGGAGAGAGAATCTTTTTTTTAAAGTTTACTTATTTATTTTGAGAGACAGAGAAGGGGGCAGGAGCAGAGAAGGAAGGAGAGAGAGAACCCCATCCACGCTGTCAGCACGGAGCCCGACGCAGGGCTCAATCCCATGACCCTGGGATCAGACCTGAGTCAAAATCAAGAGTCTGATGCTCAACTGACTGGGGCACCCAGGTGCCTTTAAATATTTGCTTTGTTCCTATTTTTATACTTGTAATTTTGTGGTCTTTTTTTCACTGTTTGAGGTATAACTGACATATAACATTATATTAGTTTCAGGAGTACAATACAATGATTCGATACTTGTATATAGTATGGAATGATCACCACTAAGTGATCTAAGTCTAGGTAACATCCATCATCATACATAGTTACAAGTTGTTTTTTCTTGTGATGAGAACTTTTAAGATCTACTCTCAGGAACTTTCAAATTTGCGGCACAGCAATATTAGCTGTAGCCACCATGCTGTACATTACATCTGTATGACCTATTTATTTTATAGCTGGTAGCTTATACTTTGTGATCCTTTAAAGATGGTCACAAATTTCTTTTTTTTTTTTTTTTTAACGTCTATTCATTTTTGAGAGACAGAGAGAGACAGAGCACGAGCAGGGGAGGGGTAGAGAGGAGGGAGACACAGAATCTGAAGCAGGCTCCAGGCTCTGAGCTGTCAGCATAGAGCCCAACATGGGGCTAGAAATTATGGACCATGAGATCATGACCTGAGTTGAAGTCAGACGCTTAATCAACTGAGTCACCCCGGCGTCCCAAGACAGCCACGAATTTCTAAGCTCCAGGCCCCACAAGACCTGGATCTGCTGCTAGTGTTCTGGCAATGCTCTGGGTTTGCTTGGAGAAAAGCCTGAGCTTACATTGTTCTCCTTCTCAGCTCTGAGCCCCTGTAGCATGTTTTGGGGTATGTTCAGGGTGCAGGCTGCCAACAGAGTTCACTCCTCTTGGCCGTGAGAGGCTCCGGACATTTAGCCACTGCATTTGGGACAGGCAGTGTCCAATAAGTATTATCTATAATTCGACTTCATTTTAAGGTTCTCTTCCTCCCAGCTGATAGGAAATCAAGCTCATTCCTGGGGTTCTCCCCACGGAGGGTTGGGCCACGGTCTTGGAGACCCTCCCAACACCTCGAATTCTGACATGATTTCAAGATTATGCTGATGGGAGGTCTGGGTTGGCTGTGACTACCCTTGTGTGCATCTGCGAGGCTTCTTGGGGTCCCCACCACACTTGGAAGGGTCAGGGACTTTTTCAGGAGGTTTTCTGCCTTCCCACGTGCCCAGACAAAACCCAGAGGCTGTTCTAGGCTGTAAGCCTGCTTCCCTGTTTGCTTCCCAGCAAAGTGGTTTCACTCTACAGCCCTACTCAGGGGAAAGAGTCTTGAGGGAGAGGAAGAGAGTCATAAGCTCCCTACCAAGAAAACCACAGGCTGCAGAAAACGGCTGCAGTGTCTGGTAACTGCACGTGGAGAACATTCAGGTGTTTGGAGCCAGCCTGGGTAAACAATAGGAAACGTGCCAACAGTGGCCCAGGACAGCCCACAGAAGCACTCTAGGTGGTGCCTCTACACTTTAAATGGAAATCCTCTCCATCTCCACTACTTCTGTTAAAGGCACGAGAGACAAGGGGCCTAGCCCAGTACCTGCAGAGCAGGAAAAACTCTACTGGCTTTGCTTTACTACCAAATGAGTGTTAAACATGATTCTTCTTATTACCTAATCACACTCGCCTCTTTCTTCAGCAGGAAATGCATTGAGAAAATCTTAAATCCACACACATATGGTCAACGAATTTTCAAGGAAAGCACCAAAACTACTCAATGGGGAAAGGATAGTCTCTTCACCAAATGGTGTTGGGAAAACTGGATGGCCACAGGAAAGGAATGAAATGGATGCTTATCTTACACCACACACACACACATCAACTCAGAATGGATTAAAGACTCAAGTGTAAGGCCTGAAACTTTAACACTCCTAGAAGGAAACAGAGGAAAAAGCTCCTTGACATTGGTCTTGGTAATGATTTTTTGGATCTGACACCAAAAGCACAGACAACAAAAGCAAAAACAACAACCAAAAAACAAAAACAAAAACAAAAACAAAAACCTAACGTGCTTCTGGACAGCAAAGGAAGCAAAGTGAAAAGGCAGCCTATGGAATGGAAGAAAATATTTGTAAACTGTATATCCAATAAGGGATTAATATCCAAAATATATAAGGAACACTTAATAGCAAAACCAAAACCAAATAATCTGGTTTAAAAATGGGCAAAGGATCCAGAGAGACATTTTTCCAAAGAAGACCTACAAATGGCCAACAGCTCTGTGAAAGATGCTCAACATCACTTATCATCAGGGAGATGCAAATCAGGTATCACCTCACATCTGGTAAGATGTCTATTATCATAAAGAAAAGAGGTAACAAGTGTTGGGGAGGGTGTGGAGAAAAGGGAACCCTCGTGCACTGTTGGTGGGAATGTAAATTGGTGCAGCCATTATGGAAAACAGGATGGGGGCTCCTCAAAAATTAAAAATAGAACTGGGGCGCCTGGGTGGCTCAGTCGGTTGAGTGTCCGACTTCAGCTCAGGTCATGATCTCACAGTTTGTGGGTGTGAGCCCTGCATTGGATTGGGCTCTGTGCTGACAGCTCAGAGCCTGGAGCCTGCTTCAGATTCTGTGCCTCCCTCTCTGTCTGCCCCTCCCTTGCTTGTGCTTGCTGTCTCTCTTTCTCTCTCTCAAAAAATAAACATTAAAAAAATTAAAAATAGAACTACAATATGATCCAGCCCTCCCCACTTCTGGGTATTTATCCTAGGGAAATGAATTCACTATCTAGAAGAGATTATCTGTTCTTCATGTTCATTATAGCATTATTCACAATAGGCAAGATATAGAAGCAATCTAAGTGTCCATCGACAGCTGAATGGTAAAGAAAAGATATATTTATATAATGTATATATCATATAAATATATCATCTATAATATACCTACTATATTATATATTTTTGTATTATATATGATATTATGTAAATATATATAGGAATATTATTCTGCCGTAAAAAAGAAAGAAAATCCTGCCATTGGCAACAACATGGATGAACCTGGAGGGCATTATGCTAAGTGAAATAAGCCAGATAAAGTCATATACTGTATGATCTCACAGGTGGAATCTAAGCAAACAAACAGGTTGACCTCATAGAAACACAGAATGGCATGGTGGCTGACAGGGGCTAGGGGCTGGGGGAAGTGGGAGATGTTGGTCAAAGGGTACAAGCTTTCAGTTATAGAAGATGAACAAGTTCTGAGCATCTGATGTAAGGCATGGTGACTAGAGTTAATAATACTGTTTTATATATTTGAAAATAGCTAAGGGAGCAGATCTTAAGCATTCCCACCCAAGGAAAAAAAAAAAAAAGGTAACCGTGATGTGATGGATGTGTTAACTAACTTGATTATGGTACATATGTATATGTGTATAATATATATGTATATCAAATCATCACATTCTACACTTTAAATATATTACATTTTCGTCAACTTTTAATACCCCAATAAAGCAGGTGGGGGGGGTACTTAAACCCTCATGCTTCTGTTGATAGTTTGAACAATTAATGAAACCATGAACATTCAGCAAGAAGCCACTAAATGTGAATTTAATTAAAACCCTCAAAAGGCTTCTCTCAGATCTTATCTACGTATCACATGCAAGGTAATACACTGTTCCTAACCCTTGATAAACAACATGCAAACTGCTGAGCCCAAGGGCATTCTAACCACCTAGCCATCCCCAGGGAACAGGGACTGTACAGGAAATTCCAACCAACTAGCTCCCAGCCATTTACATACACACAGAGTTGGCAGGAAACTTAGCAGTTCCTGGATTTCTCCTTATCTTCCTTATGAAAATTTGGGCATTTTCCTATTCTTGTTGTTGTTGTTGTTTGTTCTTGTTTTTTGGGTTTTTTTGCTCCCTTCACATTCCAGGATGCTTCAACCATAATTGATATTGGTTATATGACCACATCCAAATGTCTTTTAGTTCTCCAGATTATACTTTGGCAAATACAATTAAGTTTCAAATCCTAGGAACTGTTAAAGACGTTACCATCAAAAAATACTCTTGAGGTGTTCTGAAGAATGTCCCAGAAACAAATGCAGTGGTTTGAATAGTGTCTTCCCCCTCAAATTCACATCCACCAGGAATCTCAGAAGGTAACCTTATTTGGAAATAGGGTCTTAGCAGATGTAATGAGTTAAGGTGAGGTCACAGTGGACGAGGGTGGGCGCTCAATCCAATGACTGGTGTCTTTCTAAGGAGAGAAAAAGACACACGAGATGAACACAGAAGGGAGAAGTTCTTGTGACGATGGAGTCAAAGAGTGGAGGGAAGGGGCTATAAGCCAAGGAACCCCAAGGATTGCTGGAGCTGTCAGAAGCGAGGAGAAGAGGAAGGATTCTTCCTTAGAGTCTTCAAAGGGAACATGGCCCTGCTGACACCTTGATTTCAGACTTATAGCCTCCAGAACTATGACAGAGTAAATCTCTGTTGTTTTAAGCCACCAAGTTTGTGACAATTTGCTCTGACATCCCATTGCATAGGAAACAAATATATCTTCTGTAAAATAAAAACTATCTTCAACATTGCTCATTCATTCATTTATGCATTTATTCAACCGTTATTTTTGTGTGCCTTTGTGTGGGGGGCACTGAACAAGCATCAGGGAACATGTGGATTACAGATGAGTTTCTGAGCTCAATGTCCTTATCAGACACACACTAGGGTCAAGGGCTGGCTTCATGGATGTGCGACCGTGGTAGTCGCACACAGCCCTGGGCTTAGAAGTGCCCTAAGCTTGGTTTAATGCTCTGCTGTCTTGAAATTCTTAATTTTTAAATGGGGGATGCCACATTTTCATCGTGCAGTGAGCCCCACAAATTGTGTAACCTGTCCCCACTACAATAATTACAGAATCACTAACATTATAAAGAGGGTAAAGAGGAGAACCCATAATCTGAGGGAGATGTTTCTTCAGTAAGGCCGTGAGATAGGACGATTTCCTTAAAGGAGGAGTTTGTTTGGAGACAGGTTAATTTGCCAGATGGTGAACAGAATGAACAAGGCGTGTGCAAGCATGAGAGTTTCAGTGAGCACGTGGGATTGACTGGGCAGCTTAAATGGACTCTGGTAGTACTAAGCATCTAACGTACCACTAGGGGGTGCTTGGGGAGAGGTTGACAGATAAATGTGGGTCAGAGCTGGAAAGTCCTGTGGGCAGTGCAGAAGGCCTTGAGTGTAGTCCAGAAGGAGATGGGGAACCATGAAAGATAATGACCAACAAGGGACAAGATCTGCTCTCCCACGTCTGTTGCTCCAGGATTTCAGTTGAGCCATCCTGTGCTCAGAGATCCAGGCCACACAGATTTGTGTATCAGTTCTCACATGGTAACACCAGGAAAGGATTCAAAGAGAACTGATCCTCCCTTCTGGCGTCCGCTGCTCTTTTTCTGAGTATGAACAAGTTATAAGAGCAATAAAATGTATTCAGAATCTGTCAGGATTTGCCAGCCTGAAATAAGATAGTTCAGGAGGACTTTTTGCTGAATATCCCTGGGCTTGACCCTTCAGGGGATGTCCACATTGGTTATCTCTAAAGTAACGTTCATGCGACGCAGGAGATTTTCAACAATGTAAGACCTTGTGGTAGGCTGAATAATGTGCCCCTAAAGATGTCCGTGTCCTAATTTCCAGAACCTGTGCATATTTACACAGTAACAGGGACTTTGCAGGTGTGATTAAGTTCAGGATTTTGAGATTGGGGGATTATTCTAGATTATCTGCGTGGGCTCTGTGTAATCACAAGGGTTCTTATAAGAGAGAGAAATGTGGATCAAAGGGAGTAGGAGATGTGACAACAGAAGTGAGAAGTTGGAGTGATTCAAGGAAGGAGGCGTATACCAAGGAATGTTAAGTGGCTTTTAGAAGCTGAAAAAGGCAAAGAAATGGATTCTTTTCTGGACCCTCTAGAAGAAACCCACTATTACCATCTTTTTTTTCTTTAATAAAAAAAAATTTTTTTAGCATAATTGGCACACAGTGTTACATTAGCTTTAGGTGTACAACTGAGTGATTTGACAAGTTTATACACTATGCGATGTTCAACACAACGTGTAGCTGCTATCTGTCCCATTACACCGCCAATACAACATCATTGACGGTATTCCTTATGCTCTGCCTTTTGTTCCCGTGACTTACTGATTCCATAACTGGAGGTCCGTGTCTTGATTTTAGACCTGTGACCTCCAGAACTGTAAGAGAACAAATTTGTTTTTTCAGTAATGTTGTTATAAGGGAACTAATACAGCTCTTTAATAAATATTTGAACTCATTCTTTTTAAAGTTCTGCCATTGTGGGAGTGCTGATGCATAGCAGCAATTGTACCCCAATGTTTATAGCAGCGCTTTCAACAATAGCCAAATTATGGAAAGAGCCTAAATGTCCATCAACTGATGAATGGATAAAGAAATTGTGGTTCATATACACAATGGAATACTACTTGGCAATGAGAAAGAATGAAATAAGGCTTTTTGTAGCAACATGGATGGAACTGGATAGTGTTATGCTAAGTGAAATAAGTCATGCAGAAAAAGACAGATACCATATATTTTCACTCTCATGTGGATCCTGAGAAACTTAAGACCATGGGGGTGGAGAAGGAAAAAAAAAGTTAGAGAGGAAGGGAGCCAAACTGTAAGAGACTCTTAAAAACTGAGAATAAACTGAGGGTTGATGGGGGGTGAGAGGGAGGGCGAAGTGGGTGATGGGCATTGAGGAGGGCACCTGTTGGGATGAGCACTGGGTGTTGTATGGAAACCAATTTGACAATAAATTTCATATTAAAAAAAATAAAGTTCTGTCTTTGTGAATGCTTACCGTGTACATAAATCTAGCAGTTCAAAGTTCAATTCTGTGTGTAAGTGTATATGGTTTAAAAATAAGTGAATAGGGGCGCCTGGGTGGCGCAGTCGGTTAAGCGTCCGACTTCAGCCAGGTCACGATCTCGCGGTCCGTGAGTTCGAGCCCCGCGTCAGGCTCTGAGCTGATGGCTCAGAGCCTGGAGCCTGTTTCCGATTCTGTGTCTCCCTCTCTCTCTGCCCCTCCCCCGTTCATGCTCTGTCTCTCTCTGTCCCAAAAATAAATACACATTGAAAAAAAAATTTAAAAATAAGTGAATATTAAAGGGCTAGTATCCAAAATATATAAAGAGCTCACCAAACTCCACAACCCCAAAAACAAATAATCCAGTGAAGAAATGGGCAGAAAACGTGAATAGACACTTCTCTAAAGAAGACATCCGGATGGCCAACAGGCACATGAAAAGATGCTCAACATCGCTCCTCATCAGGGAAATACAAATCAAAACCACACTCAGATATCACCTCACGCCAGTCAGAGTGGCCAAAATGAACAAATCAGGAGACTATAGATGCTGGAGAGGATGTGGAGAAACGGGAACCCTCTTCACTGTTGGTGGGAATGCAAACTGGTGCAGCCACTCTGGAAAACAGTGTGGAGGTTCCTCAAAAAATTAAAAATAGACCTACCCTATGACCCAGCAATAGCACTGCTAGGAATTTACCCAAGGGATACAGGAGTACTGATGCATAGGGGCACTTGTACCCCAATGTTTATAGCAGCACTCTCAACAATAGCCAAATTATGGAAAGATCCTAAATGTCCACCAACTGACGAATGGATAAAGAAATTGTGGTTTATATACACAATGGAGTACTACGTGGCAATGAGAAAGAATGAAATATGGCCCTTTGTAGCAACATGGATGGAACTGGAGAGTGTTATGCTAAGTGAAATAAGCTATACAGAGAAAGACAGATGCCATATATTTTCACTCTTATGTGGATCCTGAGAAACTTAACAGAAACCCATGGGGGAGGGGAAGGAAAAAAAAAAAGAGGTTAGAGTGGGAGAGAGCCAAACATAAGAGACTCTTAAAAACTGAGAACAAACTGAGGGTTGATGGGGGGGTGGGAGGGAGGGGAGGGGTGGGTGATGAGTATTGAAGAGGGCATCTTTTGGGATGAGCACTGGGTGCTGTATGGAAACCAATTTGACAATAAATTTAATATATTGAAAAAATAAATAAAATAAAAAATAAATAAATAAATAAATAACCAAAAATGTGTGCAAGTTAAAAAATAAGGGGAACTGAGGTCTAGACATAACATAAATTAATGTAATTATTAATATTTATATAATTATATGAAATAGTTATAACATAAATTTTAGACATGATTATACATATACTCGATAATCACCAAGAAAGGAAAAGAATATTGTAGTCAAGCAGGTGACAATATTTTCCACCTATACGGTGATGGCCTTAATGTAGCTTAGAAAAATAAAAATTCAGAAAAAGAAACTCCTCTATTCTTTGTGTTCACTTGGCTATCAGACTTCAGGGCTTGTGCCCATAGTCCTAAAATGCTATCATTGTCTGCCAGTATAGGTCCCCAGGAAACTATTTCCATTAAAAATCTGCTTTAATGTACACCCAAGGATGTTGTAGTTATTTTCAAATATTGCTGATTCCAAACTCATCTCATCAGAGATCACTGAATATGGCCAACTACTAGTTTTTCCCGAGATATGTCCTGGCAAAATCTATTATATTTACGTCCAAGTGCATTGCCTTGTTTGATTTTAAGGAAAATAATTATGCAAATAGATACATAGAAAATTTTTCTGTAATTTAAAAATAGTTTTTTAGGTTTTTGAAAAAAGTAGACAGTATTAGTTGTCCAGATCAGAAGTAAAAGATAATACTAACAACAAGAATAAATACATTTATAATGTTTATTATAAGAAAGGCATTCTTCTAGGTACTCTGTATCTATTGACTAACTTAACCCTCACAATGACCCTGTAAAGGTAATTGGTAATGGTAAATCGTATTACCATTATCCCTTTTTATGGACGAGGAAATGAAGGCTCAACAAAAGTCAAGAACGTACCCAAGATCACACAGCTGGAGTGAGGCAGACCTGAAATCTGCAGCCTCTAGCTTTAGCTCTTTTTTTTTTTTTTTTTAATTTTTTTTTCAACGTTTATTTATTTTTTTATTTTTGGGACAGAGAGAGACAGAGCATGAACAGGGGAGGGGCAGAGAGAGAGGGAGACACAGAATCGGAAACAGGCTCCAGGCTCTGAGCCATCAGCCCAGAGCCCGACGCGGGGCTCGAACTCCCGGACCGCGAGATCGTGACCTGGCTGAAACCGCGAGATCGTGACCTGGCTGAAGTCGGCCCCTTAACCGACTGCGCCACCCAGGCGCCCCCCTGGCTTTAGCTCTTGACTACTGCACTACACTCCATAGCCGATTAACAGAGAAATAAATGACGGTGTGTTTGAACTCTGAATCGGATTTTGGATCGTATCCCAAAGTATGTCCAGTTTAGAGATGACACCCATTTACGTGATAAACAAATACGGACATACAGGCTATCGTTTTGTATGGTCTCTGGGCAAATGGAATAATTATTCATGACTCCTGTCCTTCAAACTGGTTCCTTTATAAACTGGCTTTGATTCTGCATTTCCTCGCTATGGACTAATAAAATCATGTCATATAATAGAAATATTGCTCCAATGACTAGAGATTTGGGCTTATTTTTCATTGCTTCATCATTAGTTATCTTTTGCATTTAGGGTGCACATTGGCAATCCATGGTAGCATTTTCTCTGTAGAGATTTACTTAAAAGCTGGCTGTGGGAAATAAATGAATGAAAAGAAGTAGATAGATAGTTGCTATTAAATTATTTTTCCATGGATTTCTTGTATTCAAAGAGAAAGTTCCAAGAGTTACAATGGCTCAAGGAAGGAAAGCCAGAAAAATGCAGAGTTCCATGGGAAGCCATCTTTATTTGGGGGAGATATATTAAGGGTAAAGTTCCTGATCAAGTTTCTAATATTGAGAGCTTTGCAGAAATGATCATAAACACCAAATCTGATCAATCAGAGTAAACTTCCTAACATGCATATCTAGTTACTTCATTTTTCTGCTTAGTATCCTTTAATGACTACCTATTATTTTTATAATAAAGTTAGAATTCCTTGGCATTGCATCCAAACGTTTTTTTGCCACGGATCCTATGTGCTTCTTCCTGGATGTGTGGCCCCTCTCCTGAAGCACACTGTGCTCTGGTAGTGAGAACAACCTCGCCCTCTTTTGCGCTTTCACACATATAGCACACAGTCACGTTTATGCCACCTTCTAAAATGTGGTTGCCATGCCAGCACCTCCCCTCAGATGTCTTCCCTAGCTGGTCTCCCCTTCTCTGCCTCAGTCTCAGCTCCAGCAAAGTTCGGAACTCACTCTGATGTGGGTCCGTGATCCAGACTGACCGTAAAACTCCCCTACAACACTTACCTTGCTATAAGGATTTCTTGGCTTGTCTGTCTTTCCCACCAGACTGAACGCTGGAGGGCGCCATCTCATTCTTTTCTTCTAAATCCCCTCCCCTGGGCATATATGGGCCACTCAACCTGCTCTTGTCAGTTCTTCTCAGCTCCTCTCTTCTAGCTCTGAAAGTACGAGAGAATAGGATTCTGAATTTCAACATTCATGTCATCAAAGACCAGAGACAACCGCTTTGGGGTTACACTGCATGCATGATTTAAGAAATTCCCAAAGTTAATTTATGTCTACACCAAACTGTTATGAGCACACTTAAGGGCCTGACTCCTGCATAAGATAAGACTCCACTGTAATTATTTTGTATTTGCTATATACACTTCACAAAAATTTCAGTATAAGAATTCTGAAGCTATGTTAATACAGTCCAATTTTAAATGCATTAGGGGAGCTTCCTATTTCATAAAGAAAAGAATAACACAAGTCTATCTTCCCGGAAGAACACACTACTGAATGTCAGATTGGTTTTAGCACGGGATCTGTCATAGTTCAACATTAGAACTGGGGCTAATGTCTATAAATAAGATACTCTCAGCAAGAAAATTTTAGAATGTTTTTGCATTGATATTGACAATTGAAACCATTTATTTAGTTAAGCAGGGGTAGCATCCATTTATTACGCTTAGTGTTACCTCTTAGAAAGGGCACTGCTTGAACTGCACTTAGGAGAATTGAATAGATCTTATATTTCTGGGTATAGATCACCCAAGTCAATATTTTATAAAGTAATGGTTCTCTGGAAGAAAATGCTCTCATTTCAGCTACTTGATAGAATCTCATAATAAAGCTAAATGAGAATGGAAGTGACTGAATCTGCTAAAAGCAATTTCTAGTTTTCACATCAGTTTCCTTTTCCCTGTCATGTCTCTTAAGTGAGGAAATTTAAGGATCGTGTTGGTGGATCATAATGTAAAGCCTAAGCAGTCATTTGTAAGCTTTTATATGCCTCTGAAATTTCCGCCTTGCATTGCTACCCCTCTGCCCCAGTTATCACTAAATTTCCTATTTATATTTGCCAAAGTAGAGTTTCTTCAGGATGTCCTTGGATTACCAGCATGAGAATCCCTTGAAGCTCATCTTAAAGATGCAGGTTCCTGGGCCCTACTCCAAACCACTGAATCAGAAACCTTAGTAAGGAGGGCACTTCTCCCCCATACTAGTTTAATCAAATGGCTTTTATTTTCCTCATAGCAAGAAATCTGGAGTTAGGTAAACTAAATTGGTATGGCAGCTTCACAATGCCTTCCGAGACAAGACATCCTTCTGGATTTCTCATTTATCTTCATTCTTGTGCTCTTAAAATGTCTGCTCCATATATCAGCACAGAGTTGCACTACACAAAGAAGAAAGGGAAAGGGAGAAAGTCAAAAGACCACAGCACTGAGTTGGCCTCCTTTAATATGTGTCCTGAGATGTTCCACCCACTGGATTTCTCACTTATTTCTCATAAACTTTTTTTTGTTTCTGAGTTTTTACAATCACATTTGATGGTTTAAACAAAAGTTATATACCATCTGATATATAGTGCTCAATGTATGTAGAAGAAATACTTAAGATAGCTATATTAAAAAGAAGACAGGGGGGGCGCCTGGGTGGCGCAGTCGGTTAAGCGTCCGACTTCAGCCACGTCACGATCTCGCGGTCCGTGAGTTCGAGCCCCGCGTCAGGCTCTGGGCTGATGGCTCAGAGCCTGGAGCCTGTTTCCGATTCTGTGTCTCCCTCTCTCTCTGCCCCTCCCCCGTTCATGCTCTGTCTCTCTCTGTCCCAAAAATAAATAAAAACGTTGGAAAAAAAATAAAAATAAAAATAAAAAAAGAAGACAGGGACGCCTGGGTGGCTCAGTTGGTTAAGTGTCCTACTCTTGACTTCAGTTCAGGTCATGATCTCATGGTTCATGGTTCATGAGATTGAGCCCCACACTGGGCTCTGCACTGACAACGTGGAGCCTGCTTGGGATTCTCTCTTTCTCCCTCTCTCTCTGCCCCTGTCCTGCTCTCATGTGCATTCTCTCTCTCTCTCTCTCTCTCTCAAAATAAATAAATAAACACTAAAAAAGAAGGAAAGACAAAGGGACCTAAATGGAATATGAATTAAAAATAATTTCCAATTGCATCAGAAACATAAAAGACTAAGGAATAAATCTAGTGGAAAATGTGTAAGAACTCTACTGAAAACTGTAAGGCATTGCTGAGAGAAATTAAAGACCCAGATACATGGGGAAATGTTCGTGATTTAGAAGGTGCAATATTGTTAAGATGCCAGTTCTTCCAAAGTTTTCTTTAGATTTTATGCAATCCCAGTGGGCTCTTTGGTAGAAATTGACAGATTGGTCCTGAAATTTATATGTAAATGCAAAGTATTTGGAATAGTCAAAGCAATCCTGGACACGGTTGAAGACTTACTATAATGCTACAGCAATAAATAGTTTGAAGTTGGTATAAGGATAGAAAAAAGGACTATGAAACTGAATTAAGGGTCCAGAAATATACAGGCACATATAAAGCTAACTGATTTTTTGATAAAGGCACCAAAGCTGTTCAGTGGGCAGAGGAGAGGCTTTTCAATAAGTAATGCTTCAACAACTGGACATTCATATAAAAAAAATGAACCCCAATCCTTACTTCACATAATACAGAAAAAATAATTTAAAATGGATCATAAACCTAAATATAAAATTAAATCGTGAAGTTCCTAGAAGAAAGCCCAGCAGATTACCTTAGTAACTTGGCACAGACAAAGATTTCTTAGAACATGAAAAGTACTAACCATAGAAGAAAAAACCTGATAAATTAGACATCATGAAAATAAAAAAAATTCTGCTTATCAAAAAATAGATGGGAGAAAATATTCACAGTGCCACATAAAGTTCTCCAGGAAATCAATAACAAAAAGACAAAATACCCTGCCACCCAAAAAATTAGCAAACACATAGTCATAGCAGACACAGAATGACGTGCAAATGGGCAATAAACACATGCAAAAGTGCTCAATATAATTTTCATCATGACATAATGAGACACCAGTATACATTTCCTAGAATGGTTAAATTGAAAAATACTGACAACACCAAATGCTGGCAAGGATGTGGAACAATGAAAACCCTCATACATTGCTGATGCAAAGGCGGAATTGTACAATCTTTCTGGAAAGTTGGCAGTTTCTTATAAAGTTAAACAGACATCTAGCCTATGCCCGACCAAACCACTTTTATGTGTTCATTCAAGAGAAATGAAATCATGTGTCCACAAAAACCTAGTACAAGATTGTCCGTAGCTGCTTTGTTTATGATTTCCAAGGTCTGGAAACAAGTCTACCACCAGGGGAATGGATACACAAACCGTGGTATATGTACATGACGGCATACTGCTCCACAACAAAAAGAACAGACTACTTACAGTCAGCAACACGGACAGATACTAAAGAATGGTATGCTGAGTGAAAAAGCCAGACAAGATAATAGTATATAATCATGATTCCACTTACATAAAGTTCTGGAACAGGAAGACCTAACGTATGGGGATAGAAATCGGAATACCGATTGCCTCGGGTGGAGCAGAAATTGACAAGGCAGGGGTGTGAGGAAATTTCCTGGGGTGATTGAAATGTTCTGTATTTTACAGAGATGTGGGTAACTTGGGTCGTATGCCTTCACGAAATCTCACTGAACTTATATTGAAGTACACTGCATTTCATTGTATGTAAATCACTCCTGAAAAACACCTTGAATCCTGACAACTCTGCCTTTAAAACAGAAAAAAATGTATGAATGACCTAATGATCTTCCGCCTTTGCTGGCAATTGAGATGTCTTAAAGAAGTCTGTGATTCAGTCACCATGACCATTGTCAAGGAAAACTTGCAGCCACTCTAAACAATGTCTGGGAATGGTTAAAAATGGTTCAAGTGATGGATTTGCCATCACAAGAATCTTAGATGTGGGAAGCATGTTGTCTGCAGCTGCGGAAGGCTATATCGTGAAGCTGGTGTCTCAGGCACAAGGCATCTGACACGGCTTGGTGAAAAATCACGAGTCACATAGTTAATGATTAATAAGACTTTCTTTAATGGGCCATCATTTCTCCACTCATGCACCAAGCATGTGAAATTGCTCTTTGTATCCACGAGCATCCAGTCTATCAGTGCTCTATGTGCTGTGGCTGGGATGTGTCTTTGATACTCATGAATGTTTGGCCGACAACCATCACCATTTAGGTGAAGGTGGCTGCTATCAAAGGTCTGGGCCACACTGCTGTGTGCCCTGGTTATCTTCAGTGTTTATGTTAAATCTCCAGATGCCACATTTCTCATTCTGATGCTGGGTACGTGCCAAATCATCAGATGTTTACTGATTGTAGAATGGAACCATTTCTTTCTTCATGTGTAAACCCAGGATTAGTTTTCCTCCACTGGCCAATGCCTCTTCTATGATGCTCCTCTATTCATACCTTGCATTTTCAATGCCCAAACCCCTATTCTCAGATATAACACCCTGCTAATCAGGTCCCACCTTATCTATCTAGCCCTATTTCTCACTACTATCCAACATAGCAGCATGGAATAGTGGAGACATCATAAGCCTAGGAGTCAAGAGACCTGAGTATAGCCCTGAACTTCCTATATAATTGGCATATCACCTCCCCTATCACATGAGAAATTTGGATTCAAAGGGCCTCCTTTCTTTCACTCCCTGAGTTTTAATCAGAAAAAAGTATCACTATATTCCCCAATATTTGTCTAAACATTCCCTCAACTGCATCTTTGTTTTGCAGAAATATTACCCATCTTTTCTGGTACAGCCAAAGTGGTCTTGGCTCCCTGGGTCTCCCACTGTTATTCCATCCTTTATCTGACCACACACGGCAGTGACTAGTACCACACATTGATCACTCATTCTATGTTTATCCTCCTAGTGTCTACTGTCAACATGATATACAAACAAAATATTTATTGAGCCCCTACTATGTATACTGAGATAATTACTGTGGGATGTGGCCAGACCCATAAAATAGCACTTACTTTTAGTCAACTTATGAGTCAACTTAGAAGTTGATCCCAACTTCTCCATGCCCCATCAAGGGTATGAGCTCCTTGAGGGAGTGCCTATGCCTTTTACACGTATTTCTTTGTGTCCCTTAGCTAAAAATGAAGCCTTACTATTTTTCAGGCTTCTCTCATGTCTTCAAGTCCACTTGCTCTCCCCATTCTCTTTCCACCTTCTCACAAGATTACCCTGTGGGAATTCCCTCCAATAACTCCTTATTCCCTCTAGTCCTTCCCTTACCAGCCACCTGTCATGCTCACATCCCTGTGCACTTTGACCCCTGCTCACTTGGGCAGCTGGCTGGTGGATTTTGTGGGGCCACTACCTGTTACCCATGGCTTCTGATTGGGGGACGATCCCAATACAATAATGCTTACACTATTCTCCCCACCAAGTGGTTATGGGGGGGGGGGCAAATGAGACCATGTCTCTTGAGCTATTAATTTATTTGAGTCACACAGCCCTTTGAGAATGACCCTCTCTAAAAAAATGTACAAGTAGCCTAGACTTTGCCTACAATTTCTAAGGAGTCACTCCTGAAGTTCCAAAGTCCTTTTACACATCCACTAGACATCCCACAGACTCTAGGTTATAAGCACCTGCTGCACATGAAAATGCATTATAAGCCATAAAGACTAACTTTGGCAGAGGATGTTATTAGTATTATTTCCTGGGAGCCAGATCAGTGCAAACCAAAGTCTCTTAGCCCCTTTTCTGCCACCAGAGTGCTACCCATTAGAATGCCCTATGCCTTCTGTCTCTCTCCTATGCCCCAATCCAGCCTCAGCATCCTGTTTGGGGAATTAGAAAGTGGCTGTGAATCAGGGTTTTGCTTTGAAAGGAAACCTGGCCTAGGGACAATCCTTAGTCTTGTCCTATATTAAAATATATCTCATTATGTTCAAAATAAAGTGAAGCCTGTTTACTTTATTCATTATGGGCTCAACTGGAGTTTACAGGCCAGCTTGGAAACTTAATATATATGTAACATGACAGTCACTTATAAGTATGTATCAAAATATTTTATGATTATTAACATTCTATTATATTCCTACTTATATAGTTATTTCTAAAGAAATATACACATATTATATTTCTATAGAAAACTATGCTAAGAGGGGCGCCTGGGTGGCGCAGTCGGTTAAGCGTCCGACTTCAGCCAGGTCACGATCTCGCGGTCCGTGAGTTCGAGCCCCGCGTCAGGCTCTGGGCTGATGGCTCGGAGCCTGGAGCCTGTTTCCGATTCTGTGTCTCCCTCTCTCTCTGCCCCTCCCCCGCTCATGCTCTGTCTCTCTCTGTCCCAAAAATAAATAAATACGTTGAAAAAAAAAATTAAAAAAAAAAAAAAAAAACTATGCTAAGAAAAGGAAACCTTTGTATTTTAACCTTTTTGTAGCCCGGGGGTTTCTTATCCTGCTTTTAAAGTTTTGAAGACATGTCATTGAACTTAATATGTTCCAGATAACTTGTGAGTCACAAATGGGAGAAATGAAAAATACATGATCCCTGCCCTCAAGGAATTGACAGAAAAGTAGGAATTTGATAAGTACTTATTGATTTATAATGCATTGACCTTTGAGGCTTGGATAACCTAGGTACTAAATATGTCACACTTCCCTGATATCAAATAGACACCCAAAGGGTAATGATTTCAAAGGTGTTTAATTAACAAGGGACACTTAAGACACTGGCAGAATATGGGGTTCAGTACGGACAATTTAATCTTTAAGACAATAACATTTATTGTGCATGATTTCTGGAAAAACACCTTACCACTTTATTTTTTACTTAATCACCATTTCAATTATAAATTGTATTTGAACTTATGTACCTGAAGGTTATTCAAAAGGAGGAGAGCAAGGTTATAAACAGAAACCATAAATTATTTCTCCAAAGCTATTCAGAAAATACTAGTCAAAACTTGAACTAGGTTTCCGAAAACACTACCAGTACTTGAATATTTCAAGGCCAAAGTCAGATTAAGCAACCCGTCTTAGATATTTTTAGCAGTAGCTACAATTAAGATTTAACAACACTGGTCAGGTCTGGAAAATGTCATGATGTCATACTCTGATTATTATCTTGAAATTCACGAGGAAGTCCATAACCATAAGGTTTGGGGAGACAGTCAGTGGAAAGAACATTCTGTTGGTTCCTACTATGAGCCTGGTGCTCTATGATCCTTACGGAAATTGTCTTATTTAATTCTCACAAAACCCTGCGGTGTGGATTTTTTATTCTCATTTTATAGATGAGGAAGCAAAGTGGAAACAATTTGCTCCAGGTCACAACAGTGGTTAGTAAGTGGCAGAACTGATTGTTTTTTAAATGCATAAAACAAACTGCAGAGAAAATTACCAAGGAAAACAGTTATGATGAATGATAGTGAAATGTTGCATTAATTTCCTATTGCTGCTGTAACAAACTACTACAAACAACAGCTTCAAACAACACAGACGTATTATCTCACAGGTCTGGAGGGCAGAAATCCAAAATTATGGCACTAAAATCAAGGTGCTGGCAGGGCTGCGTTCCTTCTGGAGGCTCTAGGAGAGAATTTGTTCCCTTGTCTTTCTCAGCTTCTAGATGCTGTCTACAGTTTTCCGCTTGTGACATCCCGCCTGCAAGCACATCACTGATTCTATAGTCACATCTTCTTCTCTCTGACTCCCTTGTCTTTTTCCCTTTGATGGGTCTTTGTGATTAGATGGGGCCTATCTGGATAATCCAAGTTAATCTAACCATGTGAAAATCTTCAACTTAAACACACGGGCAAATTTCATTTTGCCATGTGAAGTAATATAGTCGCATTCTGGGGATTCATATGCTGACATCTTTAGGGAACTATTATGTCTACCATAATCACTTCTGAGTGAATTTGTATAGCTGCCATTCCAAATGCCTAACGTCTAATCTCGGAATTGGAATTTTATAATGAAACGGACCTTTTGGCTCACTTAGCCTAATCTTTTTTTTTTTTTAATTTTTTTTTCAACGTTTATTTATTTTTGGGACAGAGAGAGACAGAGCATGAACGGGGGAGGGGCAGAGAGAGACAGGGAGACACAGAATCGGAAACAGGCTCCAGGCTCCGAGCCATCAGCCCAGAGCCTGACGTGGGGCTCGAACTCACTGACTGCGAGATCGTGACCTTAGCCTAATCTTTTTAATGAGGTAGTTGATTTATTTGTGTTTGTTCCTCCCTGACGATTCTCACGGTGGGGTTTTCTTCTTTATAAAAGACCATCTATTTATTTAAATATTATTAATATTGCAAATTTGCAGCTGGGATGCTCAGGATATTCGTTGGTGGTGGTAGGAGTGTTTTGTTTGAGCTGTTGTTAAACATGGCTGATACGTTCACTAGGAAAATGAGCATGTAGTACATGCCTACAGCCTAAACCTAAGGGATACAGGGTGAAGGAGGCAGAGAATGTCCCTGCCATCGAGGAGCCTGTGCTCTTTTTCACTGACCTTATCAGTTAAAGAAACCTATAGGATAAAGATAAGCGGAATATAAGTGCCAAGAATTTTCACAGCCATCTGGACAGTGCAAGTATGTCTTGTATTTCCAATAGACTATAAGCTTCCTAAGGGCAAAAGCCTATGCATGATGATTTATATCCTTTACTTGTTCATATATGCAGTATTTATTGAGCATCTCTTTTGTCAGGCACTGGGATAAGAGTGGGGATGTAGCAGCGAGCAAGATGAACAAGTTTCCTATTCCCACAGAGCTTACTTTTACTGGACAGAAAGACACGAGAAATAAATACACAACTAAAAAAACAAGATTATTTCAAAAAACAAAAATAGCTAAAAACGCAACATGATTGAGAGTAAATGAGAGAAAGGCGACTCTATATAGGGTGGTCAGAAGAGGTTTTGACAGGAAGAAGACAGTCATGGGAAGTTGCACTCACAGAAGGAACAGCAGGGGGCGAAAGCTTGAGACAGGGACAGGAATGGTCTGTCTCGGGATCATAAGGGATGTTTGTGTGGCTGAAGTGTAGGGCAAAAGGCAGTATCTGAGGAGATGAGGTTTCGGATGTAAACACAGGCCAGATAGGTCATATCAAGACCAGTAGGACTTGGCAAGAAGTTTGGATTCTACTCTAAGTGGAAAGGAAAGCCATGGGAGCAGGCAGGGAAGGGGTTAAGCAAGAGAGTGTCATGGTGTGATTTGTGTTCTAAGAGAACTGTTTTGTTTGTCTTAAGGAGTATGGATTTGGATGAGGCTCAAGTAGAAGCAGGGAAATTATCTAGGCTATTCTGGTGGTACAGACCAGAGACGATAGGCTTGCACTAAAATGCTGGTCATGGAGACCATGAGACGTGGTCAGATTTGAGGAAGCGAGCTCAAGGACTTGCTGGTGGATTTAGATGTGAGAAAAAGGGATTAAAAAGTAACTCCTAAGGGTTTTATTCTCAACTTTATTTAGATATAAGGTAGCGACCATAAAAGTTTATCCACTTAGTCCTCGGTTCAATGGTTTTTAGTATATTTACACAGCTGTGCAACCATCACCACGATATAATTTTAGAACATTTTCATCACCCCAAAAGAAACCTCATGCCCATTAGCAACCACTCCGCACTTGCCCACTTTCTTTTCACCCAGTTTTGCCTTCTCAGTTTTGAATGTTTATTTGTTTTTGAGAGAGGGAACGTGGGGGAGGGGCAGAGAGAGAGAGCGCAGAAGATCCGAAGCAGGCTCCACGCCATCAGCACAGAGCCGGACGTAGGGCTGGAACTCACAAACTGTAACATCACGACCTAAGCCAAAGTGGGATGCTCAACCGACTGAGCCACCCAGACGCCTCTATTCCTTCTCAGTTTTGAAGGCCAGAAGTCCAAACTAAAGTTGTCAGCAGGACTGCATGATCTCTGAAGGCTCTAGAGGAAAATACTTGTTTGCCTTTTCTGGCTTCTGGCAGCTCCCCGTGCTCCCAGGCTTGTGGTTGCATCCCTCCAATCTCGGCCTCCGTCTTCACATGCCATCCCCGCCCTTCCAAGTCCTCTCTTCTTATATGTTATAAGGACACTTGTCATGGGATTTAGGGCTCATCTGGGAAATCTGGGATGATCTCATCTCAAGATGCTTAACTTAATTACAATCACAAAGACCCTTTTCCCAAATAAATGATGGTACATTCATAGATTCCTAGGTTAGGACCATATCTTTTTAGGGACCATCATTCAACCCAGTATACCTGGATGATCACTAATCTATTTTCTGTCTCCAGAGATTTACCTATTATTCACGTTTCACTTCTAGGATTTTGCCCCAAGAATTTTGGTGGATGGTGATGTTGCTTACCCAGGCCCAGATCAGGGATAAATGGCGTAGAGTCATGTGTCTTTTGCGAATGTCACATTTAAGATGTGTATTGTAGACGCCTGGGTGGCTCAGTCGATTAAGCGTCCGACTTCAGCTAGGGTTATGATCTCCTGGTCTGTGAGTTCGAGCCCCATGTCAGGCTCTGTGCTGATAGCTTAGGGCCTGAAGCCTGCTTTGGATTCTGTGTCCCCCCATCGTGCTCTGCCCCTCCCCCGCTCATGCTCTGTCTCTCTCTATGTCTCAAAAGTGAATAAATGTTTAAAAAAATGTGTATTGTACATCCAAGTGGAAATGTCAAATGAGCAGCTAGATGCATGAATCTGGACATGCAGATCTGGGAGTCACAAGCATGTGGATGGCATTTATAGCTGTGGGACTGACTGAGATTGCCTGGAGTGAAGAGTGAAAGAGGGAGGCTGAGGAGTGGTACCTGGAACATGACAAGGTGATGCAGGGGAACCTTGAGGGAAGACTTAGAAGAAGGACGTGAATGAGAGGGCAGGAAAACCAGAAACTCCAGTGTTTTCTCAGATGTCAAAACAGTATTTCTCGAACGAGGGTATAGTTCACTATTTCACATACCTTCGGGATTTGGAGGAAAGTCAGAACAGATAAATAAGCATTGGGTTTAGCAACAGAGACCTCATTACTTGTCAGACAAAAGCAATTTTGGTGCAGTTGGGAGAGGGGCATGGCCTGAATGTGTTAAACAGTAAACAGGAAGTGAGGACGTGGAGATGATGACCATGAACACCTCTTTTCAGAAGTTTTGCTCTGAAGTGAAACAGAAAAATGGGCTGTACCTGTAGATGTACAGATTCCCTTCAAGAGAAGATTTGTTTTGTTTTAAAGGTGGAAGATAAAACAAGATGATTTTGTGCTTGGGCTAAGTATCCAGAGAAAGAACTTAAAGATGCAAGAAACATTTAGTTAATTAAAGATGTTAATTCTAGGAGTAGTCTTCTTGAGCAGGCAAGACCCCAAAAAACATGCCTGGTAAGAGTTGGAAACTATTGCAGCATTATTTATAATAGCTGAGATATGAAAGCAGCTAAAGTGTCCGTCGGTAGATGAATGAATAAAGAAGATGTGGTATATATGTATGCATGTGTGTATATATATTTATATAAATGTACGTATTTGTGTTTATAAATATATATATATATTTATACACACACAAACACACACTGTCTGGAATAATACACAGCCATAAAAAAGGATGAGATCTAGCTATCTACAACCACATGGATGGACACAGAATGTATAATGCTAAGCAAGATAAATCAGAGAAACACAAATACCATATGATTTCGCTTATATGTGGAATCTAAAACACACATGGATAAACAAACAAAAAGCTGAATCAGACCTATAACTTCAAAGAACTAATGGTTTCCAGATGGAGGGTGGGCAAAATATGTGAAGGGCAGTGGGAGACAAAGCCTTCTGGTTATGGCGTGAATAAGTCATGGGGATAAAAGGTAGCATAGGGAATACAGTCCATGGCATTGTAGTAGCCTTGCATGGTGACACATGGTAGCCACACTTGTGGTGAGCATTAAGTCGTTGCACACCTGAAACTAACGTGACATGTGTGTCAACCATACTTAAATAAAAAAGAACAAGAAAAAGGAAGAGCAGGAATCTTGCATCTGTTGTAAAGGGTGAGAAGCCCCAGAGGCGAGGACAGGTGAAGAAGGTTGTGATGTTTTCCAACCACATGCAGCCGCTCAGGAGCTAGTGTGGTTATCTGGCCAATATCTGAGTTTAGCCAGAGTTGATATTTTGCCAAACAAGTAGGATGGAGAGACAGGGGACAAGCAAGTCAACAGTGTTTCAAAAGGAGTGATTGTAATGCCAAGGAATCGAAACTGGGTTCAAAGGGAAGGGAGGACACAGGAGGAGAGGATTGATGGATAATGAAAAAGTGGTGGAGTCAATGGTTGGAGGTCGTGATAGGGTCAAACAACCATGGTGATCTGAAGGGTAGAAAGTGATGATCAGAGGGGGGGGAAGTGTTATAGTTGAATTTTAGGGTGTTGACATTATTTGTGGGGACCAGGCCAGGTATGACCATGGGAATAAGTGGCTGGAAAGAGGGGAGCAAAGGATCACTGGGGGGACAGGAGATCATGGAACTAGGACCTCAGGATGCCTAGTACAGTGCTACATACAGACAAGTTGCCAATAAATAGTCACAAGTGAAGAAGGCTGAAATATGTGAATCTTCCAACATTTATAGTGTTTTGGTTTGTCTTTATGAGTCTTGTGTTTAATGTATTATATAATTTTTCCTGAAATGATATATTTTCCAACGCCTCAGGTACAACATTACATGAAAGAAATCATTTGGGATGGTTAAAAGGGTAATGTTAAAAGAAAATTCAAACTGGAGTTTAATAAAGTCATTAGATATGAAGCTAGTCAGGCAACAGATAATTTACTAAGAGAAGTTGCCACTGGAGCTATCAAGAGGAAAAACAGACTTATGATTTTGAAATACCTTGAAACTCATGCAAAGAGAAGGCCATAGTGACTCAGTAACTCTTGGCTCTAAGGTCAACATGTCTGTCTGAACTTGTCTGCGCCTTTGAAGGGGAAAAGGCTTGAACTCTGGATTCACAGAGACCATAGGTTGCAATCCCATCTATTATTTATTAACTGTGTGACCTTGGGCAAGTACCCTGTCTTTACCTCTAGTTTCACATCTAAATAATGAGGACTAAAAATAACCTGATAGGGTTATTAATGAAGATAAAGAGAGGTAATCTATATTAAAGGTGTAGTAAAGTACCTGGAACATGATTAGCACTCAATAATGGTGAGCTATAATCTTCATTGTTATTATCTGTAAGCTGGAGATTTTAAAAAAGCTACTTTGCAAAGCCAAGAGGATTAAATGAGATGAATTACACAAAGTATTTAGCACAGTGCCTTCTATGTGGTGATACTAACTAATGACTAGCTATTACTATGACATTGCTTAGCAGACCTAATCATTTAATTTTATAGCTCCTGGGAAGTGATGGTGGTAGAAAGTAGCATTATCCCTCTCCTGAACCCCATCCCGTGCTGGCTAATAGTAGTCCTTGGAAGTTTTTCCAAATGGTGGAGTAGAGACTGTCCTGGAAATCATTTCAGGAAACAGAAGTCCTGATTGGGTCTGAAAAGATGATAAAGATTGAAGCAAGCACAACTTCATTTAGCCACATTCTGTCCAAGGACTGCTTTCCACCTACAGGTCAAACAGTCATGAGGCTTTCACCAAATAAGCCTTTTTCACCATTATTCCTGCAAGCTTTAGTGAGGTGTGATTTACAAACAAAATTGTTATATTTAGGTTGTACAGCATAATTTTTTTAACGGCATACAATGTGATGATTTAATATAAGTATATATGTGAAATGATTACCACAATCAATTAATTAACATATCTATCACGTAACTATCATTTTTGTGTGTGGTGATAACACATAAGAACTACTCTCTTAGCAAATTTCAAGCACACAATCCAGTATTATTAACTATGGCCACCATACTGTGCATCCCCAGACTTACTCATCTTATAACTGAAAGTTCGTACCCTTTGACTAACATCACATCCCCTCCTCCCCCACAGCCCCTGGCAACCATTGTTCTATTCTCTGGTCAAGTTCTACTTTTTTAGATTCTACATACAAATGGGACCACATGGTATTTGTCTTTTTGTATCTGCCGTGTTCACTTGGCATAATGTCTTCTTGGTTCATCTATGTTGCAAATGGCAGGATTTCCTTCTTTTTTATGGATGAGTAATATTGCATTGTGTGTATCACAGAAAGGAAATTCAGAGAACTTTATTTGATATGAATATTTTACTGAGTGAGAAACAAACTGCAAACAGGAATATTGCAAACCTAAAACTGATATGATCATAGGCATGATGTTACAGGATGGCTAATAAAGTGAAAATGAAGAAATTGTTTAACCTTTACAATGACTGGTTACTACAAGGGGAATTTAGATATGGCAAGACATTAGTTAAAAGTGATTATCTTATACCATTTTAGGAAGATGACTTAAGTTTCATTTATGATTATCAGAGTCATGTACAAGAAATAACATGTTAAGTTTTGTTTACAATCATGAAATAAGCTAGATTAAGTTTTGCTTATGTGGCTTATATGGTTTTGTCTGCTTCAGGGATTTTCAAGCAATCTCCATTTTAGCAATATACCACATTTTCTTTGTCCATTCATCTGTAGACAGACAACTAGGCTGTTACCATATCTTGGCTATTGTGCCGCAATGAATATGGAGTGCAAATATTTCTTCAAAAAGTGATTTCATTTCATATGGATATACATCTGGAAGAGGAATGGCCGGATCATATGGTAGTTCTACCTTTAATTTTTTGAGGAACCCCCACACTTTTTCCATACTAGTTGTATAAATTCCCATCAACAACATTTAAGGGTTCCATTTTCTCCACACACTCTCCAACACTTATCTCTTGCCGTGTTGGTACTTGCAATTCTAACAGATGTGAGTTTGATTTGCATTTCTCTGGTGATTAGTGATGTTGAGCAACTTTTCATATACCTGTTGGCCATTTGTATATCTCTTTTGGAGAAATGTCTGTTCATGTCTTTTGCCCACTTTTTAAAAAATATTCATTCATTTGTTAGAGAGAGAGAGACAGAGAGAGACAGAGGGCAGTGGGGGAGGGGCACAGAGAGAGGGAGACCCAGAATCCAAAGCAGTCTTCAAGCTCTGAGTTGCCAGCCCAGAGCCCGATGCAGGGCTTGAACTCATGGACTGTGAGATCATGACCTGAGATGAAGTCAGGCGCTTAACTGACTGAGCCACCCAGGCACCCTGTCTCTTGCCCATTTTTAAATTAGATTATTTGTTCTTTTGGTGTTGAGTTGTATATGTTCTTTATATATTTTTCATACTAACCCTTAATCAGATAGTTCTTTTACAAATATCTTCTCCCATTCAGTAGGTTGTCTTTTAGTTTTGCTAATTATTTCTTTTGCTGTGCAGGTTTTATTTTGAAGTAGTCCTAATAGTTTATTTTTGCTTCTTATTTCCCTTGCCATAGGAGACGTAGCTAGAAAAATATTGCTATTGGAGGCACCTGGGTGGTTCAGTCAGTTAAGCATCTGACTTGATTTTGGCTCAGGTCATGATCTCATGGTTCGTGAGATTGAGCCCCATGTCGGGCTCTGTACTGGCAGCACAGAGTTTGCTTGGGACTCTCTCTCTACCACTCCCCTGCTCATGCTTTCTCTCTCTCAAAATAAAAAAATAAACATTAAAAAGAGAGAGAGAGAGAGAGAGAAGAGTTGCCTGTGTGGCTCAGTTCGTTGGGCGACCGACTTCAGCTCAGGTCATGATCTCACAGTTTGTGGGTTCGACCCCTATGTCAGACTCTGTGCTGACAGCTCAGAGCTTGGAGCCTGCTTTGGATTCTGTGTCTCCCTCTCTGCCCCTCCCCCGCTTGTGCTCTCTCTCTCAAAAATAAACATTAAAAAAATTTTTAATAAAAAAAAAAAAAAAGAGAAAAATGTTGCTATGGCTGATGTCAAAGAAATTTGACCTGGGCTCTCCTCTAGGATTTTTATGATTTCAGGTGTCACGCTTAGGTCCTTAATCCATCTTGAGTTTATTTTTGTGTATGGTGTAAAAAAGTGATCCAGTTTCATCCTTTTGCATGTATCTGTCCAGTTTTCCCAACACCATTTGTTGAAGAGACTGTCTTTTTCCCATTGTATATTCTTGCTTCCTTTGTCAAAGATTAATTGATCATATAACCATACATTTATTGGGGCTCTCTATTCTCCTACATTGATCTATGTGTCTGTTTTTGTGCCAGCACCACGCTGTTTTGATTACTACAGCTTCATAGTATATTTTGAAATCTGGGATTGTGATCCTCCAGTTTTGTTCTTTTTCAAGATTGCTTTGGCTATTTGGGTCTTTTGTGGCTCCATACAAATTTTAGGAGTGTTTGTTCTAGATCCGTGAAAAATGCTGTTGGTATTTTGATAGGGATTTCATTAAATGTGTAGATTGCTTTGGGTATGGACATTTAAAAAATATCTGTTCTTCTAATCCATGAGCATGGAATACCTTTCCATTTGTTTGTGTCATCTTCAATTTGTTTCATCAATATTTTATAGTTTTCAGAGTACAGGTCTTTCACCTCCTTGGATAAGTTTATTCCTAGGTATTTTATTATTTTTGGTGCAATTGTAAATAGGATTGTTTTCTTAATCTCTCTTTCTGCTACTTCATTATTGACACATAGAAATGCAGTGAATTTCTGTGCATTGACTTTGTAACCTGTGACTTATGAATTCATTTATCAGTTCTAGTAGCTTTTGGTGGAGTCTTCAGGGTTTTCTATATTTAGTATCATGTCATATAAAAGTAGTGAAAATTTTACTTCTTCTTTACCAACTTGGATAACTTTTATTTCTTTTCTTGTCTGACTGCTATGGCTAGGACCTCCAGTACTGTTGAATAGAAGTGGTAAGAGTGGACATCCTTGTCTTTCTCCTGATCTTAGCAGAAAAACTCTCAATTTTTCCCCACTGAGTATGATGTTAGCTGTGGTTTCTTTTTCATATAAAATCTTATTATTTTGAGGCATATTTCCTCTAAATCTACTTTGTTGAGGGTTTTTAAATCAAGAATCGATGTTGTACTTTGTCAAATACTTTTTCTGCATCTCTTGAAATAATCGTACGGTTTTGTCCTTTCTCTTGTTGATGTGATGTATCACACTGATTGATTTGTGAATACTGAACCACCCTTGTATCCCAGGAATAATTCCCACTTGATCATGGTGAATGATGTTTTTACTGTATTGTTGGAGTCGGTTGGCCTATACAGTAAAACCTTAGTTTGTGAGCATAATTTGTTCCGGAAATATGCGTGTAATCTAAAGCAGTTGTATATCAAAGCGAATTTCCCCATTAAGAAATAATGGAAACTCAGATGATTCACTCCACAACCCAAAAATATTCATATAAAATTGATTATAATACTGTAATATAATACAAAATAATAAAGAAAATACAAAATATAAAGAAAATAAACAAACTAACCTACACTTAACCTTGAAAACCTTTGTGACTAGTGTGAGGGAAGCAAGAGAGAGGAGGGATGTTCCATAGGACAACTTTCACTAACGGAATCACTTCTACCTATTGGCTCAATGGAGTCTTTTTCCGCATGGGGGCCATTGTATATGCTCGCATGGATGGTGACTACAGTCCAGTATTAATTATCTCTTGTCATACACTGTATTTAATGTAACTGGCAATAAGGCAGCAGATGAAAGGGTCTATATCTGCAGGCAGCCTGAGTTAGAATGAAGCAAAGTATTGCTAAGCTTACTCTTGTATGGAAAAGCAAAGGAATGTCCATAGGTGCTTGGAAGTGACAAAAAATACACTAGTGCCAGTTGTGGGGACCTTCCAATGTTCTGAAAAATCACGGATTTCTGCCAAACACTGTGGCCTGAGAGTAAGCATCAGAGCATGAGAGATGATCACCCACAATCCCATAGTGGCAGAGAAAGAGCAAGAGAGAGAGAGAAGAACCATTGGCTCCGTTGTGATCATGTGATGTTCACTGTCATGTACTACTTGTACTGCAAGACATCATTCGTTTATCAAGTTAAAATTTATTAGAAATGTTTGCTCATCTTGTAGAACATTCACAGAACAAGTTACTTGAAGTCCAAGGTTATACTATATTTTGTTGAGGGATTTTGCATCTATGTTCATCAGAGATATTGGCCTACAGTTCTCTTTTTATGTAGTGCTTTTATCTGGTTTTGTTATCAGGGTAATGCTGGCCTCATAGAATAAATTTGGAAGGTTTCCTTCCTCTTCTATTTTTTTGGAATAGTTTGAGAATAGATATTACTTCTTTAAATATTTGGTGGAAATCACCTGTGAAGCTGTCTGGTCCATGATTTTTGTTTGTCGGGGGTTTTTTGATTACTTGTTCAATTGCTGGTAATTGGTCCATTCAAATTTTCTATTTCTTCTGGATTCAGTTTTGGGAGGATATGTTTCCAAGAATTTATTTATTAATTCTAGGTTGTCCAATTTGTTGGCATATAATTTTTCCTAATATTCTTTTATAATCTTCTGTATTTCTGTGGTGTTGGCTATTTCTTCTCTTTCATTTCTGATGTTTATTTGAGTCCTCTCCCCCTCCCCTTTTTTTGATGAGTCTAGCTAAAAGTTTATCAATTTCATTAATCTTTTCAAAGAACCAGCTCCTGGTTTCATTGATTTCTATTGTTTTTAAATTTCTATTTTCTTTATTTCTGTGCTAATCTTTATTATTTCCTTCCTTCTATTGGTTTGGGGGGTTTTTATTTGTTATTTTTCCTATTCCTTTAGGTGTAAGTTTAGGTTGAGATTTTTCTTGCTTTTTAGGGCAGGCCTGTATTGCTATAAACTTCCCGCTTAGAACAGCTTTTGCTGCATCCCAAAGATTTTGGACCACTGGGTTTTATTTTCATTTGTCTCCGTGTATTTTTGGATTTCCTCTTTGGCATTTCTTTGTTGATCCATTCATTGGTTAACAGCATGTTATTTAACCTCCATGTTTTGGGCTCTTTCCAGATTTTTTCTTGTGGCTGATTTGTAGTTGCATAGTGTTGTGGTTAGAAAAGATGCATTATATGACTTCAATCTTTTTAAATTTGTTGAGACTTGTTTTGTGGTCTAATATGTAATCTATTCTGGAGAATGTTCCATGTGCACTTGAAAAGAATGTGTATTCTGCTGTTTTAGGATGCAATGTTCTGAATATATATATCAGATCCATCTGATCCAATGTGTCACTCAAAGCCACTATCCCTTGGTTGATTTTGTTTGAATGATCTATTTATTGATGTAAGTGGGGTCTTAAAGTCTCCTACTATTATTGTATTACTATTGATTACTTTGTTTATGTTTGTTATTAGTGGTTTTATGTATTTGGGTGCTTCCAAGTTGGAAGCATAAATATTTACAATTGTTGTATCTTCTTGTTGGATTGTTCCCTTTATGATTATATAGTGTCTTTGTCTCCTGTTACAGTCTACTATAAAGTCTATTTTGTTCAATTTAAGCTTTCTTTTCACTTCCATTTGCATGATAAATGCCTTTCCATCCCTTCACTTTTAATCTGCATGCTGTGTTTTTAGGTCTGAAATGAGTCTTTTGTAGGCAGCATAGAGATGGTCTTGCTTTTTTTATCCATTAGGTCATTCTATGTCTTTTGATTAAAGTGTTGTTCCATTTACAATCAAAGTAACTACTGATAGGTATGTACTTATTACCATTTTCTTACTTGTTTTATGGTTGTTTTCATTTTTCTCTGTTCCTTTTTCTCTTGCTCTCTTCTCTCACAGTTTTCTGGACTTTTTTTGTGTGATATATTTTGACTCCTTTCTCTTTATTTTTTGCATATCTATTACTGGTTTTTGATTTGTGGTTACAACTGGGTTTGTATATAACATCTTAAATGTTTAGCAGTCTATTAAATTGATTTTCACTGAAGTTTGTTCCCCAGAAGTTTCTTGAGTTATGTTTGTTTGTTTTTGCATTGAGTATTCTTTATACATTTTGAATATTAACCCCTTATCAGATATATAGTTTGCAAATATTTTCTCCCACTGTGTAGGTTGCTTTTTTATTTTGTTGATTGTTTCCTTTGGTATGCAGAAGCTTTTTAGTTTGATGTAGTCCCATTTGTTTATTTTTGTTTTTGTTGCCTGTCCTTTGGTATCATATCCAAAAAACATCATCGCCAAGACCAATGTCAAGCAGCTTACCCTTATGTTTTCTTCCAGGAGTTTTATGGTTTCAGGTCTTACATTTAAGTCTTTAATCTGCTTTTAGTTGAAATTTGTGTATGCTGTAAGATAAGAGCTCAATTTCATTCTTTTGCATATGAATTTCCAGTTTCCCAACACCATTTGTTGGAGATTATACTTTCTTCCATTGTATATTCTTGGCACCTTTGTCCAAGATTAGTTGACTGTATATGTGTGGGCTTATTTTTGTTTCATTGATTTATATGCCTGTTTTATGCCAGTACCATACTGTTTTCATTACTATAGCTTTGTAACATAGCTTAAACCAGAAAGTATGATGCCTCTGGCTTTGTTCTTTTCACTCAAGATTGCTTTGGCTATTCAGAATCTCTCGTGGTTCTGTATGAATTTTAGGATTTTTTTTCTACTTTTGTGAAAAATGCCATTGGAATTTTGATAGCAATTACATTAAATCTATAGATGGCCTTGGGTAGTATGGACATCTTAACAATATCAACTCTTCTGACCCATGAACATGGGATATCTTTCATTTTACTTGTAGCTTCTTCAATTTCTTCACCAACATTTTATAGCTTTTATTATATAGATCTTTCACCTCCTTAAATTTATTCCTAAATATTTTATTGTTTTTTATGCTATTGTAATTGGAATTGCTTTCTTGATTTCTTTTTCAGACAGCTCATTCTTAGTGTATAGAAACACAGATGATTTTTGTATATTGATTTGTTTCCTGTAATTTTACTGAATTTATTAGTTCCAATAGTTTTTTGGTGGAGTCTTTAGGGTTTTCTATATATAAGGTCATATCATCTGCAGACAATTTAACTTCTTCCTTTCCAGTTTGCATGTTTTTATTTCTTTTTCTTGCCTAACTGCTCTAAGACTCTAGTACTATGTTAA
Organism: Herpailurus yagouaroundi; assembly: GCF_014898765.1. Taxonomy (NCBI): domain Eukaryota; kingdom Metazoa; phylum Chordata; class Mammalia; order Carnivora; family Felidae; genus Herpailurus; species Herpailurus yagouaroundi. The sequence goes on along the minus strand of NW_024412417.1, from coordinate 33,050,545 downwards.
ATAGGAGTGGTGAGGGTGAGCATCCTTGTCTTGCTGCTCATCTTAAAGTAAAAGCTTTCAGCTTTTCACTTTTTTTTTTTTTTAATTTGAGAAAGAAAGAGAGAGAGTGAGCAGGGGATAGGGGCAGAAGGAGAGAGAGAATGCTCCGTGTGGAACCTGATATGGAGCTTGATCCCACAATCCTGGGATCATGACCTGAGCTGAAATCAAGAGTTAGATGCTCAACCTACTGAGCCACCCAGGCGCCCCCAGCTTTTCACTGTTGAGTGTGTTAGCTGTGGGATTGTCATATATGACCTTTACTATGTTGAGGTACATTCCTTCCATACCTAATTGAGGATATTTACTTTTTTCGAGTGCCTTTTCTGTATTCAGATTATCATATGGTTTTTAATTCTCCATTTTGTTAATGTGGTATATCATGTTTATTGATTTGTATCCCAAGAATAAATCTCACTTGATCATGGTGTGTGATCCTTTTAAAGTGCTGTTGAATGTGGCTTGCTAGTGTCTGCTGAGCATTTTTGCATCTATGTTCATCAAAGATACTGGCCTGTGATTTTCCTTTCTTGTATTGCCCTTATCTTGCTTTGGTAGGAGTTTAATGTTGGCCTAATAAAATGAGTTTGGAAGTGTTGTCTCATCATTTTTTAATGATAAGAACTCCCAGCTCTGTCTGGTTCCAAAGCTAGTGCCCTTGGCAACTGATTAATACAGCTCTCACCACTGATTATAAAAAGAGAAGGTATCATTTACTGAGCGTATATGATGTATTCTAGGTATTCTGCAAAACTCTTCATGTAGATTATCTCATTTAATTATACAAACAGCTTTGGGAGGTAAGTACCATTAAAACTCTTCATGTAGATTATCTCATTTAATTATACAAACAGCTTTGGGAGGTAAGTACCATTATTATTTAAATTTTGCTAAGAAGGACACTGGGGGTCAAAGAGGATAATTGGTCCAAGGATATGCAGCTGATAAGGGGCTGAGGCAAGATTTTAGTCCAGGTTAATGTGACTCCAATACCTCTGGAGGTTCTATGTACACAGTGGATACAATATTGGGTTACAGCTTCTCAATTTTACTAGGACTTTTTAGTCTATGCACCCTCCATGTTCTCCTTAACAATCATATGTGTTTTCTCATCTTGCTGGGACTAAGGGCAAAGTAAGTTTGTCTTATTATGATGACAGTTCCTTAAGATTACTGTTCTTTTTTACTTTTCAAGTGGCAGTATATCATAAAATCAAATATGGATTGGCAGAATGATGGTTACCAGGGGATGGGGGAGAGGAATATAGGGAAGTTGTTCAGTGTATAAAGTTAATACAAGATGAGTAAATTCCAGAGATCTGCTGTATAACGCAGTGCCTACAGTTAATAATAGGGTATTATGTGCTTAAAATTGTTAAGAAGGTCTATCTCATGTTGTAGTCTTACAAAAAAAAAAAAAAACCCAAAACCAAACCAAAACAAAAACAAGGGACACAATAAAACTTTTGAAAGTGATGTAGATGTTTATTACCTTCACTTTGGTGATAGTATAACAAGTGTATACATATGTACAAACTTACCAAATGATAGACATGAATTATATGCAGTTCTTTTGTACGCCAATTATGCCTCAATAAAGCAAGGAAAAAATATGGATTAGCTACTTAATTAAAAATTCAACAAATGTACTGTATATTGTGTATATTTACAGGATACTATGCTAGCTGCTCAGGGAAAACAAAGATGAATTAGACAGGGAATCTTCCTTCAAGTTGGTTATAAGTGAGGCCTACCCCACCAACCAGCCCCCACCCCTGCCATATACTAGAACACAAGAAGGTTCAGAGACAGTAATGAGGGAGTTCAGAAAAAGAGGTCATATCTTCCATGAAAGCATCTTCAAGAGCCACCCCAGGAATGAGAAGGCATTTGAGCTGGCCCTGAAGAATGGGAAAGATTGGACATGGAGACACTGAGGGTGAAGGTGCTGAAAACAGAGGTGACAATGTGAGCACCAGCGTGGAGACTGGAAATCTTAGAGAGTACTAAGAGAGTCATGTTTGGTTCAAGAAAAGGGAAGTAGTAAGTCATTTGGCTAGAAAAGCAGTTTCTAATAAGATCACAAAATCCATAAATTAATAAAGGGAGCTATTGGAGATACAGTTTCGAGGCACAGAGAGATAATGCATAGTGACAGTCAACAAATCCTGATAACTTAACCTCTGTCAGAGCCAGCCAGGATGGAGAAATGGAAATAAAAATTAAAAACATTTGATGGATAGGGGTACCTGGCTGGCTCAGTCAGTAGAGCATGTGACTCTTGATCTTGGTGTTGTGAGTTTGAGCCTTACATTGTATATAGAGATTACTTTAAAAAATAATAAATAAAAAATATTTTTAAAAACCCACATTTAATGGATAGAATGTATGGAATTTAGCAAGGACATTTTTGAAGTGAACAAGGAGGTCAAAGATGGGTCAGACTTTTGAGTTTGAGTTTGGAAGGTATATAAAGGAAATACAGCAGGAGGAATGGGTGTTAGAGGCAAGAAATTCTGGGGACAGGTTAAAAAATAATAGCCAGGGGGTGCCTGAGTGGCTTAGTCGGTTAAGCATCTCACTCTTGATTTGGGTTCAGGTCATGATCTCACGGTTCGTGAGATGGAGCCCTGCGTTGGGCTCTGCACTGACACTAAGTTTGAGATTTGAGATTCTCTCCCTCTCTATCTGCCCCTTTCCCACATGCACTCGCACTCTCTCTCTAAATAAATAAATATTTTTTAAAAATAAATAACTGCCAGAAACCATTTTAATAATTAAAAGCTCAAAAAGATATTCTGAATCCTAAAACTGTGTAAGAACATATAGGACATATGGATTATACACGTGGGTCCAAAGTATTGGATGCAGAGCTCATTAATAGGCAGAGCACATTAAAACACAAATCACATGTGGCACACCTTCCATCTACCTAAACTAACTGACTAGCTATTGCAGACATTCACTAAACATCTGATTAACACAGTTTGGCTGGCTTGTAACTTTTTTTTTAATGTATATTTATCTTTGAGAGAGAGACAGAGACAGAGCATGAGCTGAGAAGGGGCAGAGAGAGAGAGGGAGACACAGAATCTGAAGCAGGCTCCAGGCTCTGAGCTGTCAGCACAGAGCCTGATGCAGGGCTCGAACCCACAGACCGAGAGATCATGACCTGAGCTGAAGTCGGACGCTTAACCGACTGAGCCACCCAGGCACCCCCGGCTGGCTTTTAGAATTCATTTCCCAATCATCTCAGCTTCTCTTCTCAACCCACTATAATCTGACCTCAATTCCCATCACTTAACTGAAATTGCAGGGCAAAAGGTCATCAGTGATTTTCTCATTGCAAATACAAAGAACACTTAAAAATTATTTTTATCAAAGTTCTACTTAGTTATAAAAGTCAAATTGTTCTACAAAATATACTAAAAAAAAGAAAAAGAAAAAGAAGAAATTCCCATTCCAGTGTCTCCCCATTTCCAATTTTCATTTTGGATAGGGACTTATTTTCAACTGCTTTAGGTTTCTTTTGGGTACATAATAGAATTACATGCCTATTATTTCTTCTTCTTCTTCTTCTTCTTCTTCTTCTTCTTCTTCTTCTTCGTCTTCGTCTTCTTCTTCTGCTTCTTTTTATTATTGTGTTGGATATCTTCCATTTGTCCCTTGGATCTACTCTTCTTCTCCTTCCTCTCTGTTCAGAGAAATTCACTTGTCTGGGCCACAGCAATGGGTTTATGAATAGGCACTCTGGTTTCCAGCTGAGTTTTTCCTCTAGTTGGGAGAAGTTGGAGAGGAGATTAGAGAAAGCAAGTGATAAAAGACAGTGAGATGAGAATATTTATTCCCCTGACTCCCTCCTTGACCATCTGCTCTAGCTGGCTATGTCCTCAACTGGAGGTCACTGCTTCTCTTTAGAAGGGCCACTCTGCTTGGTTCTCATTCTAGACTGTGGTCCCCACGTACTCCATTTAGCTCTCTGGGCCTAGGGTTGCTAACAAGGCAATTGCTACTAAGCCCTGGAATATTGCACGATCTCTTGTTCCTTCCTGCCAATTGTCACACCTTTGTATATAAACCCCCCTCAAATCATCCCATTTAGAGTGTACTGCTCTCTAGACCCTGGCTGGTACACTTACTATGCAAGATAAGGATTTAGCTTTCCTACTCCCCACTTTCTTGCTCTACCACACTAAACATATCAACAAACACACACACAGGCACACTCTTCTTGTTATGGACTAAATGTTTGTGTCCCTCCACCCCCTTCACACGTTGAAGCTTTAACCCTCAACGTGTTCGTATTTGGGGAAGGGGTTTGGGGAAGGTAATTAGTGTCATACGAGGTCATGAGGATGGGGCCCTCGTGATCGTATTAGCATCCTGTAAGAGGGAAGTTTGCTTTCCCTCTTTCTCCACACTTGCAGAGAAGGTGTATGAGCACACAGTGAGATGGATGCTGCCTACAAGCTACAGAATGAAAAGTACCTGCTCACACCTTCATCTTGGACTTAAGCCTCCAGAACTGTGAGAAATACATTCCTGGTAAGCCATGCAATTTTGTTATGGCAGTCTGAGGTAAGACATTTCCCTTCCCCACATCTGCCCTATTTAAGATACATCACAATTTTTGGCTAAATAAATATTCTGTATTATTATAATCTTGTGAATACTATTTACCTGTGATCCTTTAATTTATTATAATTTCTCCCTAATGTAATTTCTATTTAGTAGATCAGCCATAAAAAGAAGAAATCTTACCATTTGCAATGACATGGATGGAGCTAGAGTATAATGCTAAGTGAAATAAGTTAGAGAAAGACAAATACCTTATGATTTCACTCATGTGTGGAATTTAAGAAACAAGACAAATGAGCAGAGTAAAAGAGAGAGAGACAGAGAGAGAGAGAGAGAGAGAGAGACGGGGGGGCAGCCAAGAAACAGACTCTTAACTATAGAGAACTGATGGTAATCACAGGGGAGGTGGGTGGGAGGCTGGGGAAATAGGTCATGGGGATTAAGGAGTGCACTTAATTGTTGTCATGAGCACTGGGTGCTGTAAGAAGTGTTGAATCACGGGGTGCCTGGGTGGCTCGGTCGGTTGGGCATCCGACTTCGGCTGAGGTCATGATCTCACCGTCCGTGAGTTCGAGCCCTGCGTCGGGCTCTGTGCTGACCGTTCAGAGCCTGGAGCCTGTTTCGGATTGTGTCTCCCTCTCTCTCTGACCCTCCCCTGTTCATGCTCTGTCTCTCTCTGTCTCAAAAATACATAAACGTTAAAAAAAAAAAAAAAAAAAAAGAAGTGTTGAGTCACTATAGTGAACACCTGAAACTAATATAACACTGTAAACTATACTGGAATAAAATAATAAAAAAATATTTATTAGAGTTAATTGCCTCAGTTTTTGTTTGCTTAATTTTCTAGGCACCTATCACTAATCCACTCCCAAATTCTCCCCCAGAAGTGTAATTCTCCTTTCAATATTTCAAATACATCACAAAAGTCTATAAAGTCCATCTCTTTGTCAGAGGCACACTCCCAAAGCCTTCCACTGCCTTGCACCCATGTAGCCTGGGAGTTCTCTAGACCTGCTGTCCTGCAACTTCCCATCTCCTGGATCTCTTGCTTTATTCCTTCCATTTGATGGAGCACATCTTCCAGTTTCTTCCTGATACGATGTTTGGGACATAAATATTTTGAGACTTCAATGTTTAAAAAGGTTATAATCTACCTTCACGCTGGATTGCAGGATATGGAATTACAGATTGGAAGTAATTTTCTTCAGAATTTTGAAGTTATTGTTCATTTGTCTTCTGGCTTCCAACATTAGTGTTGAGATGTCTGAAACGGTTCTGAAATGGGATCCTTTAAAAAAGTTTTTTTTAGTACAGTCGTATATGCAAATGAGTTGCATACTCATTGAGTATGGACATACAATGTTGTATTAGTTTCAAGTATACAACATAGTGATTCTATAAGTTATGCTATGCTCACCACAAGCATAGCCACCATCTGTCACCACACAACGCTATTACTGTACCATTGACTATATTTGAAGTGGGATCCTTTTTTACTGAACTTCCCTTGACATCCCTTGACTTTGCTGCTGGAGATTTTTAAGATCTTTTTTTGTTCTCTAGCAATCTGATGACAATAAAGTGTGATGACATACTTTAAAGTGGGTCTTTTTTCATCTCGTGTTCTGAGCCCTCAGTGAACTCTCCTGGTCTGGGAACAAATGACCTTCAGTTTGAGGAATTGACACTTGACACTTTTCTCTCTTTAGACACTTGACAATTTTCTCTCTTACATTTTCAGACTGTGTTATCTTCAACTTTCTTGCACCTCCTGGCCTGATTCTTTAATTCTGTCACTTATCTTCTATTTTATATATTACCTGTTGTCTGCTTTTATTTATTTTATTTTTTTTTTTAATTTTTTTTTTCAACGTTTATTTATTTTTGGGACAGAGAGAGACGGAGCATGAACGGGGGAGGGGCAGAGAGAGAGGGAGACACAGAATCGGAAACAGGCTCCAGGCTCCGAGCCATCAGCCCAGAGCCCGACGCGGGGCTCGAACTCACGGACCGCGAGATCGTGACCTGGCTGAAGTCGGACGCTTAACCGACTGCGCCACCCAGGCGCCCCTGTTGTCTGCTTTTAAAGAAATGTTTCTCCATATTATCTTCCAGTCTTTTTGCTAATTTTTTCATTTTGACTATCATATTGCGAATTTCAAGAAATAATTTTTGTTTTCTGGCTGTTCCTACTTGTACAGAATCCTATTTTTCCATAGGTGTTGTATCTTCTCTTATTTCGTAAATATGTTAGAATTACACATTTTCAAAAGTCTTATTTTGCTCCTATGTCCTCTAAGATCCTTTTTTCCCCCTATCCTTTTTTAAAATCTCTATGCTTCACATGAAGCTTGAACTCATGACCCTGAGGTCAAGAGTCTCATGCTCTACTGACTGAGCCAGCCGGGTGCC